>NW_027171786.1:112500-125251 GCF_036898095.1 Palaemon carinicauda | reverse complement strand
GTTGTTCAGTCTGCAATTGAACTCATTATTGTCTAAGGGATAAAGCTTATCCAGACAATTTTCACTTGTATAATAGAGAGCACCGTCTAGCACTATACCTAACTCGCATGAATCCATTAAGTTTTTATGGAATTCAAATGAGTCAGCTGTACATATTTTTCTATCCATTGCGTCTGAACAGTGAGTTAATTGATTTAAGTTTTTAATGACCGTATATGTTTCCTTGTCTGGGGAAATCAATACGTGTCCTGTCAAACTGGATATTATTGGATTTGAGTGATTCGTCATAAAAGTCGGAAATGGTGATATCCTGTAAGATTGCCAGGCATCAGAAGAATCAAAGGGAATTGTAATCACAATCTTGTTATTTTCAACGCTTACTGTAATTAGGCTGTAATAAAATTCTAACCTACGTGCGTCTAACAAAGGAATATAGCCTAGTTTCTCCCGTCCGTTCTCCAGAACTAACTTAAAGTATTTTATAGGCAACAAATGGGGCGACAGTACACCTTTAGTTGCTAACGTGATAGCTTCTACATAATCTTTTGATTTCTCAATGAAATGTGCAATTCTGTTATGTATGTGATCTATTTTTGAATCATAATACGTTAACGTTGCCAACAAATCCTCTACTTCCATAATCTGACTGATATTACTTGAATGTTCATTTACTAAATCCATAATTTGATTGATTGAAGCTAACTGATTCCTTAGTTCTGACATAATCAATTCATCTTCATGAGTCAAGAACTTAATTTTCTTATTTTGATTACTAATCTTAAGACGATTGGAAATTCCTAAACCTAAACTTGCAATAGACCCAAAGATGTTTAGTGCAGCAAAAACAAACGGGTTACGCCTCTCTTTATGTTCGTGTCCTACAGTCCACATCAAAAGGTCACGAGCCAAAGATTCTGTCTCGTAAGTCTTATTTTGCAAGTCATCAGATAGCATCTCTGCAACTTTTAGTGTCGATCCAAGCGAACTCTCTGTAGTCAAATGAAAATGTCTTCTATGCAACTCATCTAATGAGACAGCAACCTTGAAATGGCGCTTTTTAAGCTAGTGACATCATTCTCTGAAAGAAAAATTGCTTGCATATGCACTTCTACAACTACGTTGCTTGATGTAATAAAAACGTCTTCTTGTCTTTTAACTATAGTGCCATATTTAAAATCTATACTTTTAGTTTTAGAGCTCATCCCACACGAGTAAAATGTCTGAGCGAACAATATCACTCCCAACAACAAAAAATTCATCTTGAAACCTATAACGAGAAAAATATATGTAATTACTCCCGTATTAAGAAGTAAATTTTTACCATACAAATAAAAATCTTTCCCTCACTCTTTTCCCTCTCTTTTTTTTTTTATTTCTTATATGAGGCAATGGTACTATTCTCTCATCCGTGGGTTGGGATACGTTTTGAACTCTAAACCTATGGGCCGTTAATGTATCCAAAATGTTAAATGGGCCTTCAAACTTAGGTGTTAGTTTATAATTGAGTCCTTTACGTACATTTACCTGAATGTATACTTTATCACCCACGGTATATGTTTTAGTTGGCTTCGCTATTTTATCATGATTCCTTTTCATTATGATTTGTGATTCTTCTAAATTCTTTCGAAGGATATCATAACGACTTTTGCTTGCATTTATACATTCTTTTAAAGGATTTTATATATTAGTTGTAGGCGTTAATACATGGAAAGGCGTTCTAACTGGGGTACCATGCAATGCTTCATGCGGTGACATTTTAATTGATATATATGAATGATTCAGAGTACTCAGTACCGCAGGTATTGCAATATCCAAGTTGGGGTCTGATCCCCTTAGTGTTACTCTAAATATATTTAAAACCTTCCTATTTGCTCTTTCCACAGACTAGCCCATTCGACTCTGGGTGATATATCATGGTATTTATTTTCTTTATGCTAAGGAATTCACACAATGAGGTAAGAAAGTGATTATTAAATTCTCCACCCGAGTCTGAGATTATCATGTGTGGAATTCCAAGTTTACAAATGTAACACTCGTAAAAGTTCCTAGCGCATTCAATCGCAGTTTTACAGTAGTTTTAAGCGCTATTAGTTCTGTATACCGAGTTAAAGCATCTACAATTACTAAGAGGTGCTTATTTCCTCTGTCTAACTTGTAAAATCCTGTTAACTAATCTAAATGTATTCTTTCAAATGTTTTAATGGGAACGGGATAAGCCCCTAGGCTGACAGGTGTTTTCGTATGCCCTTTGTTTTCCGGACATGTGCGACAATTAGCTATGTGTTTTTTTTTTTATATCTGTAAGCATCGTATGCCAATAAAACAATGATTTGGCTTTCTGTGACATTAATGAGAACCCAGGGTGTCCATGTAATGGATTTGAATGCAACCAATTCAGGACAGTGGAAATAAGTGAGATTGGTACCATTACCTGGTCGTTAGTTACATGTGGTGTATTGCGTGTTTTCCTTGTCACGGACCTACACAGAATATTATCTTTGATTATATAATTCTGCTGCTTATACTTTATATATCCCTTTTCCTTATGATTACCTTTCAAAGCATTTATAATTGTTTCTATTTTCTGATCTTTTCTTTGCTCAGTCTGTAATAATTCAGCACTCCAACCTAAATCTTCTTGTTCAGATATCGTTTTAACAATAGGCATGGATGTTGATATATCTATTAATTCAGCTAAAGGCTCCGTACAAGATGACACGGGGTTGCGTGATAATTCATCCGCAATGATATTCCCTTTCTCAGGTAAATACCTGATTCTCGCGCCAAAGTCTTGAATGATCAAATGCCACCGAGTTCGTTTGAGGCTGTGGTTGAAGCCATTAAAGAACTCGGTTAGTGGTTTATGGTCAGTACGAACCTTAATGGGATAGCCATATATTATGAACTTAAAATGCACTAGTGAATTAGCAAGAGCTAGCCCTTCCTTGTCTATTACTGTATACTTACTTTCGGAAGTTCTCAGTTTTCGAGAATAAAAAGCTATCGGGAAAAATTGTTTATCATATTGCTGAAGCAATACCCCTCCTACTCCTAAGTCTGAGGCGTCTGTTGCAATGAAGAATTCTTTACTGAAGTCAGTAAATTTTAAGATAGGAGAACTACACAGTTCATCTTTCAAGGTATTAAACGCCTGTTGATGATGCTCAGACCATATGAAATATACGCCCTTATTCGTAAGATCAGTTAAGGGAGCGGCTATTATTGAATAGTTGCGTACAAAACGCCTGTAATATTCACTACAACCCAGAAATTGCTGTATTCCCTTGACATTAGTAGGTGTAGGAAAATTACGAATAGCCGACGCCTTATCATGTACTACTCTAAGACCTTGGCTTGACACCATGAAACTCAAATATATTAATTCTGTTTTGAAAAATTCACACTTACTAATCTTTACCCTCAAGTTATGTTGTCTTAATCTCTGTAGTACTAATTCTAACTTACTTAGATGTTCTTCTAAGGTGTTGGAAAAGATTACAAGGTCGTCCATATAGGCATGCAATACATCCCCTAACAAGTCTCCAAATACTATGTTAATCATTCTTGTAAATGTTATGGGAGCACAACGTAAACCAAAAGGCATCCGTAAAATTTCATAATGTTCCCTGGCTGTGCTGAAGGCTGTGTATGGGATACTATCTTCTTCAAATGATATCTGGTGAAAGCCTTTAAGTAAGTCCAAACTGGTAAAATATTTATTCTGACATAACAAAGATAAAATATCGTCAGTACATGGCACTGGGAATCGATCAGGGATCGTCTCCTCATTCAAGCAACTGAAATCTACGCAGATGCTCCATGTTCCATTTTTTTTTTTTGGTATAACTATTAATGGAAAATTATAAGGGCTGTTCGATTTCCTAATGACTCCTTCTTCTAGCATTTTACCTACTTCATCATTTATCTCATTCTGGAATTTCATAGGGAGTCTGTACGAGGGTACATAGATAATTTTCTGCTTGTCCTTTAAACTTATTTGATGCTCGATCTCATCTGTTTTTCCTAAGGATTCATCCGTAGTGGAAAAAACATCATGATATTTACTTAAAAGTCCAAAAAATTTCTGCTGAATTTCTTCGTCTTGAATGTCTTTATTGATTTTATTTTTAATATATTGCAAAAGGGATTCATCCGCAACTGATTGAGCGTGATTGATTTCAGCAACGGTAAGAATATGAGGTTTATAAACTTCTACATCTAAGATATGTTGATTTTTGTGAATTACTAAAGTGTTATTTAAATAATTGTAGACTTCAATATTACATTGTTTATATGAGCCTACTGTATAAATAGCTTGTGTGACAGAAAATCCGTTAGTTTTCAAAGTGTCGGAAAGGATTAATATTTCAGATCCTGGTAATGTTTTCTTTATTTGCACTATTAAATTCGAAGGTACGTTTGGCTTGATAGATTGCGTGCAAGATGATATTACGGATGAACGAGAATTCTGCTGGGTCGCGTATATTATTTTTTTATTAGTGAGACAAGTTATTAGTTCTTCAACGTACGTTACAGTTACATTTGTCATCTGCTTTTTGTTCAAAAGATATTTTAAGGTATTAAAAGACTTATAGAATCTTCCTTTGATATACACGCCGTGCTTGGCAGGGGCTAAGATAATGTTTTGATTTCCCATAGATGGGTATCCTATAATTACAGCTGGATACTTATTAATGTTTTGTACAACAACAAATGTATCGGCAAACGTGTGTTTTCCGACCTTGAACTGAACAGGAGTTATGCCTATTAAATTTAATTCATTATTTCCTATACCCGAGAATCTCACTCCGGATTTTTCTATCGGAAAGTTCGAAAACAACAAATTATGTGTCCTCAAATCCATGATATTACGTGGACTACCAGAGTAAAAAAATAACGTAAAGGATTTATGTTCTAAATTTACAGCATATAATGTTGGTCGTAACTCATTTTGGCTTATTATTGTATGAATTCGTTGCAAATCTATAGGAGCATGCACTGTTTTACTTAACTCTGCCGTGTGTTTCATAGGAAAATCTATTGCCTCACAATGATCTGATAAAACATTAAATTGATTATTCAATTCTACTGATGTTGACTTGAATGACTTTGACCCAACATCACTCTCTTCCCCACTGGAGTTAATTATGTGGTATTTGCTTTGCTCTGCACATTCTGAAAATTAGTCTGACCTTGCGAGGTCTGATTTGACAACCCTGGCTCAGCGTTATTCGAAGAAGTGTTTGTTTCTTTCGGATTCTGAACTACATTGACGTTTGGCTATTCCTTCTTATTATTAAAATGAGGATTTTTCTTTTTATTTCCATATGGAACTGACTGTGGAATTGACTGTGTATTTTTAGGATTCTTTTGTGTCTTACGTGAGTAGCACTGACTATATGAATGAGTCGAACTATTATGTATCGAACAGAATTTCGTTCTGCAGTCCGCGATCAAGTGACCTTGACGTTTGCAATTATAACACGTCATTCCTGCTACTTGACTATTATCAACTACATTTACTTGTGGCTCTCTTTCATTCTTTGCAAAAACTTGAGTTAACACGGGATCAAGGTCAGGACACTTTGACATGTGTTTCTTTATCTGTTTATATACATCCAATTACGTACTTGCAGGCGTTAACTTTTTATTAAAACACCGCACTAAAGCTTTAGGCAACATAAGTGTCCTGCAAGTTAAATAAATTAAATGTAAAAAATCTTTCACGGAGATGTTATCTCTAGTAACCCAAGTGGAATTACCTAAAATATCCTGATATTCATTAAGCCTATCAGCTATGAGAGCTGCTCTCTCAATAACATTAAGCTGAGTCATAATGGCTTGATTAAGTGTATTTCTTAACGTTAATACTACATCCAAGGCTTCTTCACCCCCATAGACCGCGCGTAACCTAACTTTGAAATAATCCAAGGTAACTGCTTCTTGAAATGAAACACCTCTTAATTATGCACTTGCATCCCCCTTGGAAAAAATCTATAAAACTTCTAGCTTCTTGTAATTGTACAAAAGGGTCTATGATTTGTTTGGCATTTAAATGGGCATCAACGGATGAAATCCATGACTCCACATTTTGAGGCAAGAACCCATTAACCCGACCCTGAAAAGGAAGTATTGCAGACCTGGCCTTTACAAGCATCACAATCGGGATAGGATTAATCTGTCCTACGCCACTAGGTCCAGGGATGGGGCTCACAGGGAGGCGTCATGACTACTGTATTTCTTTTTCTATCTCTTTGACTCCTTGCAATTCTATCTAAATATCAATATAAATACAGACGTCCACTGCGTAAATGCATGGGACTCAATGATAAAGATTATAACAAAATTCTCCAAAACAATGCTACTAATCCCAAGACATTTCCAGAGAATTCCTGAAAGAAAACGGAACACAAAGATATATCCCGAGAATTTCTGAAAGAAAACGGAACACAAAGATATTTCCCAAGAATTTCTGAAAGAAAATGGAATTAGCACAAAGAGAGAAAAAATTCTAGATGAGAATTCGGAGTTGAGAACAGTTTCCTTTAATGAAAGGAAAATAAAAGATTAGCAAACCTCTCACCCCGGTAATAATCGACTAATGACTCGTGATAACTACACTTCACTGCCCAAACTGAAATATGTAAGAAAATTGTACTTAGATTTATATGGTTTTGTGTGATGTCGTCATATACTCTTTCTCTCTTGATGTTTGGGTGAATGTATTCGGTCCAATTTCCGTTAAATGTAGTGCTTCCTGGATATGTTTTGTAAGCGTTGAACGTCAGTCCTTGGGTTTCCTAGGATGTTGATTGAAGATCCAGTTCCTTAGTTTGTATGTATAACATTCATTAAATGTTTGCTTCTTCGATGGACTATGATACCTAGTCAAAATTGTAGATTCATTACTGTTGATTTCTTGAAGATCTTTCTCTAATTCTTAGAGTTTTAGTGTTGATTTCTTGAAGATCTATCTCTGATTCTTAGAGTTTTATCGCTGCCACCATTTATTGATGTACTACTGTTATTAACACACATTGAGTATGTGTTGTTTGAGATACTGAGTCCTGAAATAAAGTCAATCATGTTAACTTTAAAATTGTTTATTCTCTAAAGACAACAGTGTTAACATCTCCATCACAGGAGTATAGCTAGTTTGGTCGGATGACCATTCCAGGTGAAGTATAGATAAGAACTGCCTAAAATATCGATATCACAGATATCGTATATTTACTTATCTCAGCATTTAAACACAATATGTAAACTTTACATTAGTCTAGGAAGACACCTGCATCCTGTGGCGAGACAACTCTTTCACACGGTATGCATTTGTGTGTATGCTTCATGAAATTGTTACATTGCTGAGAGATGCAAAATGCATCCTGGTATGATCTTGTCTGACTACAGCAAATCTCACGCTAGCTTCTTCCACAATGACGTATTACGTCATGTGTTTTAAACATGTAATAACTGACTATTACATATTTTCTTCCTATATCAATCTGTTCAGCCCTTACCTGCAAAAGTGTATGAATAGATAAAGATATTTGTGGAACATCTCGATGAATGTATAAGAGACTTCCATCATGGCTCCTTACCTGTTGATCATATCGTGTCCTGTAGCTAATATATTCGCGAAGATAATGAGTATTATCATTAAGTTTGTACTCCTGTAGACATATAATTATGGGAGAATGCTCATAAATGAGGAGCTTAAAATCTTAATATTTAACCCCTTAAACCCTGACAATTCTATTGTAAAATGTAGGAAAAACTATGGTTTATGTTTGGAAGATACCTTGGATGAAGCCTTCTCACGAGCAATTTTTGATCTGAAAATATTTCCTTGTGGTTTTATTACAGAGGGTGTTGAAAGATTGGGTTTTGCATTTGTGTTAATTTTTTTGTTCTTTTGATTCAATTGTTAAGGGGGATGGTCAATCTCAACTTGAATTACTGATTTATTTACACTTTCTTCTAGTTGATCAAAAAACATCAAAAGATAAAACTTCATATTTATTTGACATCATGACTTTGATGCTTCTTATAGAAGGAGACGAGAGAGAGGGAGTTCTCACTCTTTTCTGAATAATAGGTGGTGAACTATTAGGTTTTTGCACCTTCTCCACTACAGGTGCACCTCGTAACTTGGTTTCGAGTCGAACCTCCATCTAATCAGGCAAAGACATGGCCTGAGAGAGGTTAGTAATATTGTAGGTGATGGGGAACATAGGTGGTACAAAGGTGGGCAGTGCCCAGGTTTTAATAAACCTTGCAAAGCCTCAGGAGGTAATACGCTTAACCCGTCATTCAGCATTTTATCAGATGGTATACCTTTGCATAGCTATTTTATTTATTTAATAGTGTTTTGGCATATCCAACACATATTTTCCAAACTTTTATATGCTGAGTGCATCTTCTTCCATCTTAAACAGCTCGCAGCTCCTGTCAGTGAATTTATGAATCAAGTTGCAATTTGAACACCTGAACTCAAGTGCATGTTCTCCATCGTAAGATTTGGAGCAAATATCACACATTTTATTGTTTTTTATTTTTTAAAAATTTAGACGGGTGTCCAAATTTAAAACCATTAAAACACTGCAGTGGCTTCTGCTTGAATGGTCCTACTTTAATCACTTTATTTTCAATAATAATATGGAAAGGTACATCTGAGTACTGGAAAGTAAGGATAATCATTGATGTACCTGGGACTTTTTGTACTTTCCAAACACTTGGTGGACATATGGCCAGTATCTCCTCTTCTATAAATTTGTGTAGATCTTTATTAAAAAGTACTCCCCTTCCATAGCTAAGATTTAGGTGGGGCTTGACATCTAAGATAATGTCATCATTACTCGATTTTAGGGTGGACAGTTTTACTGATTGCATGCTCGATTTAGCATTAAAAAGGTAACTGTTTTTTTTTTTTTTTTTTTTTTTTTTTTTTTTTTTTTACGAGATAAATCTCCCGGTGCAATAGTTCTTACTTCTTTTCTGAATTAATTTGTATATCCTGAAAAAACTCCCGGTAACCCACTTACATTCAGCTGCAAGCCACATAAGTTGTTTTAGCTTTCTTTGGGAAGGCATAACCAAATCAGCTTCTTTTTCGAACCAGTCGGTAGGCCTATACACATCCAAATCCTTTGGTACCTTATCTCAAAGAGCGGCCATAACAGCTAAGTTATTAATTCTAATATTATTCACATTGGTTATTGCTTTAAATGCATATTCATTACTACTGAAATCTATACATGAATCCCATTTTTCATATTCAAGTTTCACTCTTATTTCTTTTATACATCCATAGCACTCAAACCTCTTCGAGATAGTCGAGATCATCTAATACTCTCACATATAGCTTTGAATGCAAACACATCCCAATCGTGATACCTCCTCCCATTCCTCAGGGCAAGCAGTAATAACGGACGTAGAAACATCCACGCCAGGGGCAATAATGGATGTAGGAACATCCACGCCATTAAGAAAAAAATAAAGCATATACATGTACATTTATACACATACATAATACGGGAAGTTATACTCATAGAGTTTGGGCTGCAACACGAAAGAAAGTTTATATAATTAGGAGAAGGTCAAAGTAATATTCAGAGTAAGTAATAGACGAGAGAAAGAAAAATTTATATTCAAACTGGGGGAGCAATTTCCTTAAGTTCGAGAGCCCTCTTGCCAGTCGTAATGCTTCAACACGAAAACAATATTTCCTGTTGAAGCACGATGACTTTGACTAGGCATTCTCTCGTTAAGAGGGTATGGATTTGGATGTTATGAGATTCAGGTAATAAAAGTTTGTGGCCGGCAAAATAACTTCAATATTATTTCTATCTACCAGAAGACAGACATGAATGATTTTATCTTCTATTGTCTTCTTACCATTATGGCTAAGATACAAGATGATATAACGGCCTCTTTTTTATCTTTTGGTGATTTTAAATTCTGTTTCTCCTACCGATCGTCATTGGTTAATATCTTTAGACTTTGCTTTTGAATCAGGCTGTGCGCAATTCATAAATAAACTATTCACATGTGCGGTATCTGCCTGGGGTTCATATACATCGACTCTCTTGGCGTTTTAACAAGTAAGGTTAGTTCTCCAGTTGTGACATCTGATCATGCCTTGATTTCATTAGTAGTGAAGACTAAGTAGCCTGTCCCTGATGCATCACACTCGTGTAAGATTTATATAAAATCTCAAGCAGACTGGAATGGGATTTTGAGTGATCTTTTGGGCTGAACCTTTCCCAACTTTTCTCCGGGAATTTTCCCGCTAGTTCCGAGAGACAGATTACAATCCAACGAAGCCCACCAAGTCTTATATACTCGATTGCAATCCTTTCCAGGTAAAACCCCTGCCATCTTTTGGGTGAAGTGGTGAAATCATTGTATATCAAAATATCTGCAATACTTTTGTTGAATATTGCGTCATCCTTCTTATGAAATAACTACGGCATCGTTACAAGCTCAAAAACTCTTATGAAAACTGTTCCAATAAATCTTCCTTAGATTGGGTGTTTCGAATTTTTATTGGAATAGCCTTTGTTTACATCAGTTTTCATTGTCTGTAAACAAGCAGCCAGGCAATCTAGTTCTTGAAATATATTTGTCTTCTGCCTCAGAATTTTTCCCATAATTTAATTGTTGCAGGATATTTAACCCTTGGGTTTTTTTTTTTTTTTTTTTTTTTTTTTATGTTTGGACATAATAATTTCAATTTGGATGTGGTCTTGTAAATACATGCATACTGCAGAGATTTTTGGACTGAACACTTCCTTGTCTACCGTCACGGAAAATATTCTGAATGAACGTCATTTTTCAAAAAATTTCTCCAGTTATAACTCAACATAGGACAATGAATATTTTTTTTAATTTTCTATAATTTGGTAATATTTTTTTTTTTTAAATATTGGTTCAGATATAATACAATATAGGGAAACATGTCAGTGGATATTCTTTTTGATATAAGGTGAGAATCCTTTTCAAAACATTTATTTAAGATATAACTAAATGTAGGGATAGTTGTCTGAGTGCGTATTATTTTCAAATGTGTCCAAAATATGTAGTTTTTATAACGTATGATTCTGAAGACACTAAATTATATAAAATTTTATATCTTCTCTGGATATTATCATTGATGATAACCGATTAGTATTAAAAAAAAAGTATTACAGTGAGATAGATATTATGAGAAAAAGAATCAGGGGAAAAAAGAAATTCAGTGGAATCATTAACATATTTGGTATAATTTTCTTTCATTATTATCATTTTCATTGTTATTGTTATCATCATCATTAATATTTTTACTCACTTTGTTAATAGTATTGCCATTGTTATAATCATTTAGAAACACAAAAACTATAAACTCTAACAATAAGATTATAATTTTGAGTAAAAAAAAACTCTTTAAATTTATGTTTCAATATTTATGGGCGTGAATACAACGAATAGTTAACAACATTATTATTATTATTATTATTATTATTATTATTATTATTATTATTATTATTATTATTATTATTATTATTATTATTATTATTATTTGCTAATCTACAATCCTAGTTGGAAAAGATGAATGCTATACCCAAAGGGCTCCAACAGGACAAGAAATAGCCTAATGAGGAAAGAAAAAAAAAAGGAAACATAAAAAAACGTTTTCGGTGTAATATGAAGCTAACTAGATACTAAATATGATTTTCTTCTGTTTGAGAAGAGATTATTATGAATACATTTTTATTTTTCAAAAGTCCAGTCACATATAATAAAAGGTAAATCTCACGAGATCAGAAATGAAATGATATAATGGAACTTAACGATTTTATGGAATGCTATACGAGAACATTTGAGAGTGAAGATGCCAGATATTTATTCTTGATATTGATAGACAGTAATAGTTGAATTTCTCTCTCGTTAATGATGGAAAGGATGTGTCTTGTCCGTCTGACTCAAGAAAGATAGTCCATGATCTCTCAGAAAGGAAAGTAGGGAAGTAAGTGGACCCAAATCAAATAGTTGGGGAAAAATTTCTACCGTGGGAACGTTATATCTGAAGCTCATCATCGAAGAATTTTCTATTACCAGTCGAGAATATAATTTATTTTTTTTTTTTTTCAAGAGTATCGTTTACGGCTCTTTTGTTCTTTCTAGTTCATGAAAATTTAAATATTTTCCGACACTTTTTGTTTTCTCAAACTCACTGTTTGTGAACTATTGGCAGATTTGTAGACACTTGGCAAAACTAAAATGAATAGGTATTGAGAATTTATGAATAGCTCAATTTTTTTCTTTTTACGCTGCAAATATGTATAGAGGTATTCGAGGTAGCAGGTTGGCCAGGGCACAAGCCACCAATTAAGATACTACCACTAAAAAGTTATTGGCTACTTTGACTGGCCACACAAAATACATTGGATCCCTCTCTCTGGTTACGGCATATTTTCCTTTACCTACACCTACATCGCATAGTGTGGCCAATTATTTCCATATTCTTCTCTGTCCTCATATACCTAACATTACCAAACCATTCTTTTTCACTCAAGAGGTTAACTACTGCAGTGTAATTGTTCAGTGACTTCTTTACTCATGATAAGGGTAGAAGAGACTTTTTAGCTATGGTGGGAAGCCCTTCCAGGAGAAGGACACTTCAATATCAAACCATTGTTTTGTAGTTTAGGGTAGTACCATAGACTCTGTACCACCGACTTCCACTGTCTTGGACTAGAGTTCTCTTGCTTGA
>NW_027171786.1:100000-105000 GCF_036898095.1 Palaemon carinicauda | reverse complement strand
CAGGAAAGAGATTCAGTTCTCCCGCTTCTGTGAACTGAATATGGCCCTCATCTCTAGAAAGGGCCACTATTTCACTAACTCTGGCCCCCGAGGCTAGAGCAAACAAGAATATAACATTCTGGGTTAAGTCTTTCGGAGAGCATTCCTCATTGTTCACTATTGAGGCAAAGTGTAGGACCATGAAATGGGCTTCGGAGGTGCTGCAGGCCTATGAATAGCACAAGCCTTAGGGATCTTATTAAAGATTTCATTGGATAAGTCTACTTGAAAGGCGTAAAGCCGAGGTCTAGTCAAGGCTGACTTACACGTTGTTATCGTGTTGGCTGCTAAACCTTGTCCATGAAGGTGAATAAAGAAGGATGAACAGAAATTTGTTGAGATCTCTTTTGGCGTTCTTGCCTTGATGAAAGCAACCCACTTCTTCCAAAACAACTCATATTGTCTTCTGGTAGATTTGGACATATTCTTCTAAGAAGTCTAAACTGTCTCTTGAGATCCAAAACCTTTTCTTAACTGCGAAGTAGAGGAAATCATGAGATGACGGTATTGGGTTTTCTGTGATGAGGCGAAGACAGTCGACTTCTGGGTCCGGCAGAAGGACCAGCCTTAGCTTCAGTTCCAATACTAGAGGGAACCAATTGCTCTTTGGCCACTTGGGAGTCACTAGAGCTGCCGTTCCCTGAAAGGATCTCAGCTTTTTGAGGACCTTCAACTGGAGGTTGATTGGAGAGAACAGGTAAATGTATGTCTATCTGTTCCAATCGAGGGACATGGTATCCAATGCCTCTGCTAGCGGGTCCTCGTATGGGGCCACATAACGAGGTAGTTTCTTGTTGTCGCTCGTCGCAAAGATGTCGATATGCAGTCCTGGGACTTGACGTAAGATGAAGGAAAACGATCCTGCGTCTAAGGACTATTCTGACTCTATCAACGAGAGCCTGGATAGAGCGTACGCCGTCACATTGCGGAACCTTTGAAGGTGAACTGCTGATAAGTGCCATCTGTTCTTCTCCACCAAGCGAAAGATGCCCAACATCACTTGGTTGATATGGGGTGATCTCAAACCCTGACGATTCAAATATCTCAATATCACCTCGCTGTCCAGAATCAGTCTTATGTGGACTGAATGGTGAGGAGACAATTTCTTCAGCATGAGAAAGACTGCCATAGCTTCAAAAACGTTGATGTGGAAGGTCTTGAATAGAGAGGACCAAGTCCCTTGAACTTTCCGTTGGTGAGAGTGACAACCCCATCCTTCCTTTAATGCGTCCATGTGGATGATGACAGAAGGTAGAGGTGGTTATAAAGGCACAGAACTCTTCAGGTTCTTAGCCTTCGACCATGGCTTGAGAAGTGATCGTAGTTGAGTCGGTATCGGTCTTCTTAGATCTCTTTGAGCGTTTGATGATTTTCTTCTCCAGACTCCTGATGCATCTTTTAGCTGTGCTCTTAGCACCGGGTCTGTCACTGATGTAAACTGAATAGAGCCCAGCACCCTCTCCTGTTGGCGTCTTGATATCCTGTCGGATTTCAGTAGTCTCTTGACATATCCCGCTATCTCTCTCCTCTTCTTTGATGGAATGGAGAGACGGTGTGACTTTAAGGTCCAATGTATTCCTACCCATTGAAACTCCTGAGCTGGAGATAGTCAAGACTTTCTGACGTTGATATTGAATACCAGATATTCCTGGAACTTGATCACTTTCTTGGATGCTTGCCTGCATTCCGTCTTGGATGCTGCCCACACCAGCCAATCGTCCAGGTAGGCTACCACCTGGACACCTTCTAGGCGTAGTTGTTGAACGACTGCATCTGCAAGCTATGTAAAGATCATTGGGGCTATGTTTAGTCCGAAGGGCATGGCTCTAAAGACGTATTTCTTCTTCTGTAGCCTGAATCCTAGGTAGGAGGAGAGTGGGTAATTGATTGGAATATGCCAATAGGCGTCTGTCATGTCTATGGAGACTGTGTACGCCCGTTTTGGCAGCAGGGTCCTTATGTGTTGAAGGGTTAATATCCGGAACATGTAGTTTTCTATGAACTTGTTGAGTGGCGACAAGTCCAGAATGACCCTGAGTTTGTCTAAGTCCTTTTTGGGAACACAAAACAGCCTTCCTTGGAATTTGATGGACTTTGCCCTCCTTATCATCCGTTTGCTCAAGAGTTCTTGGGTATATTCTTCCAGGATGTTAGTGGAGTGTTGGAAGAATTAAGGGAATGATGGTGGAGCTGTCCTCCAGCTCCAACCTAGTCCGGTTTTTATTAGGCTGTGGGCCCAGGGATCGAAGGTCAAGCGATCCCGAAAACTTTGGAGTCTTCCTCCTACCGAAAGCATCTCATTGCTTCGGTTATCCGGAGGTCTTGCCTCCTTGACCGCGTCCTCCCCTACACCTTCTTCCTCTTGAGGGGCGTCTAAAGGAGCCTCTATTTGACCCTCTACCTTTAGGCGAAAGGTAGTGGTCTGCCTCTCATAGGCAGGAGTAAAGGCTGGTTACTGGGTCATCATCTGCTGGGGTACCATCTGGTAGGTGGGTTGGGGTTGTGTCACCATCTGGGGCACCACTGTCATTGGAACTGTGGGAAGTTGTTGGTGTTGTCTGACAGGTCGAGAGGGCAACCTTGTTCTCTTCGTCTTCCTCTTTGATTAGGGACCCTCATCCGGGGAAGACTTCCTCTTTTCCGACATGCCGCACTTTTGGAGAAGATTTTTGTTCTCCATGGCAGCCTTGTCAAAAACTTCCTTAAGCACTTCACTCGGGAAGAGTTTTTTTCCCCAGATATTGGAAAATATCAGCATCCTGGATTCGTGCTTCACCGCAGCCAAAGCAAATACGAACTCCCTATATGCTCTTCTGGCCCTTACAAACCCATATATCTCCTTGACCAGCGTTGCCAAATGTGATTTGGCCACGACCATGAACATGTCTGGGGTTCTATTATCACTTGCCATTGCATCCAAGGTAATTTAGAGGGATAGAGATGTGGTAAGCCTTACCTTTGTCTCTTGATCCATATGCAAAAGAGAGTCAGACAATTTAGGGAGGTTTTCTCTGAACTGGCATCCAGCAATATCCACTTCCAACTCCCCAACTGAGAAGGTAAGATGTATTTCCTTCTAGTCTTTGTCTTCTGTAGGTAGAGCTAGGGATAAAGGTTTACACTCCTCAAGTGTAGGGCAAGGTTTCACAGCTTTTACTGCCTTCATAACTGCCTCAAACCCTTTTTTTGCAAAGGGAAAGGCCAGTTTAGCTGGAGCAAGAAAAGAAGGGTGTTTCTTGCTCAGGCCTGGCACTGTCTTTCAGACTGCTTGTCATCAGAGCTTGAGCTTTCCCATGGTCAAGAACTATGACCTCTTTCGGCTCTGTCTCCTCTTTGGACACAGGTTCCAAATTCAGACGGACGAAGCAGTCTGGGTAAGAATCAAAGCTGAGCCAAAAGTCGACACCCTCAATGAGGACAGCTCCCAGCTTCTCTGAAATGAAGATCTTTCCATTTGTAATTGGCTTGTACTCTGCATGCCTCCAAGGGTTTACTTCGGAACACGAAGGAAGATCCTTCACATTGAGGCTCTTGTGAGACCCACTGGACGCTGCAAGATAGTGTATCCCTTCCCCTAGTACAGCATCCCTTTCTTCGTTTTTCTTACGAAGACTTTGCACATTTCGTCAGATGGAGGAGCAGAAGACGTAGAGGGTACTGTTTCTGGGGCTGGAACCGACGAAACGGACTCCGATTCGACGTCATCCTCTTCAGTCTAAGGAGCCAAGGTAGACTCCTCTTCTTGACCTTCCGCAAGAAGGTCTTTCTCGGTGTCCTCCGACACCTCTGACATCTTCTCATCTAGATGGATGTGCTTCATCGGTTCAGAAACATCTGCATCTACGGATATTTGGACTCAAGGGATCTCAGGTTGAGGCTGTGGTATAATGGCATCCGCAGTTGCCCTAGTGAACAGATAGGCCAGCATCCGTTCATTCAGAAGGTAAGGCCCCGTGGTATTCTTCTAGAAGCCACGAACTCATCTGCACAGCTTACTCCGTGCTGCATCCCTTGACTCCTCTGTATTTGGGTCATCAAAAGCCTCAGTAACCTAGGCTTTGCATACATTGCAATCCTGGTGGTCCCACTACTTGAGAGTTCCCTTGGTGATGGAACAGAGAGAGTGCACCCTGCACTATACAATGCCGCAGAAGTCCTTGCTCCTGATGCTGCAGAAGACTTGCAGGTATTTAGGGTGGTCCTCCTGTAAAGAGAGGAAAAGTACATGAGTATGCGGTGGTTCATCTCACCTGATAAACTATATAAATATTATTATTATTATTTTTGCATTTTTATTGTATATAACTTAGGATAGATAAGCTAGAAAAGAATTAGGAAAGACACATACTTTTGTTTCCTGTCCAGCCAATTGCTGTGACCTCCCTCAAAATTAAAGCCTAGGGTTTTCCTATCCAGGAAGCCCAAGAGAAGAGTTCTAACCTTTAGGGATAGATAAGTGTAACTTAACACTGATTTCCCAAAGGTTTAATAATTATGGTCATTTGTAACTGATCATCTATCAGTATATGGAAAGAAATCTTCCTTTCCCTATATAATATGGTCTCAACAATAGATTGTGCATGGACACACAGGATATATTGGAAAATTAACTACTCTATACTTTATACTATAGTTTTCTGTTTACAGTATGATCTATACTGCAAATATACTGGCTACTGTATAGTCATATAAGGTAGTTTTAGCCGGGATGTTGCTGGCAAGGCTAGCACCTGGGCACAGTCCAGCTGGCAATGCTGGCCGGCAGCTCATCGACTGCCGGCGCACGAGTCTAGCCAGCGCCTTGCCAGCTGGGGTAGTGGCCGGCAGTTTTAACCCAGCCGGCAGCTACCGGCTAGGTTAGTACCCGGCGGCACTAGCCGATAGAGAGAGAGAAAGCAAGGAGTGAAGGGTGCCTTATTGAATGGGTATCAACAGTAAACAAGGATGTAAGAGCTCAGTCT
>NW_027171786.1:82500-92500 GCF_036898095.1 Palaemon carinicauda | reverse complement strand
TATATATATATATATATATATATATATATATATATATATATATATATATATATATATATATATATATATATATATATATATATATATATATATATATATTTGTATATATATATATATATATATATATATATATATATATATATATATATATATATATATGTATATATACATATATATATATATATATATATATATATATATATATATATATATATATATATATATATATATATATATATATATAGATATATATATATATATATATATATATATATATATATATATATATATATATATATATATATATATATATATATATATATATATATATATATATATATATATATATATATATATATATATATATATATATATATATATATATATATATATATATATATATATATATATATATATATATATATATATATATATATATATATATATATATATATATATATATATATATATATATATATATATATATATATATATATATATATATATATATATATATATATATATATATATATATATAAAAGGGCAATCTAAAAAGTTCATGGAAAACATAGAATAATTTCAAATATTCCATTAAATTTGAGACAAAAGTGTTCACAATTCCATAATTCTTGATCGCACTTGAAACCAGTGTGCAATTTATTTCGTTATGGGTAACGTACTTTAAATACATTGACAGTAGCCACTACCTTAGAGCCTTATGGAGTGTTACAAATTTGGATGGAGTATGAAATGTGATTTTCTCACAAAACCTAATTGGGAAAGTAACAAGATAATTGAGGCTATACATTTTTTATGGAAGCAATTGCCCCAAAAAGAGGGCAGTTTACAGATTTATTAAGTGATTCCAAAAGAGTTTAATAGTTTGTGAAGATGATCATTCAAGTGGGATACCGTCCACTTCAATAACCAAAGAAAGAGCAGTAGTCCAGGGCCATAAGGAAATATAAGGTGGACATTGTGTAAATTTATCTACAAGCATGAAATTTGGCACAAATGTAAGTTATGCCATACTGAACTAGTTTGTTGTGGGCACCAAAGCCGATAATCACTTGGCCGTCATATTGACAAAATCAAATCGGGCTGCCACTTAGTTTTTCATTTTACGATAACTTCACAACTAAAAGTCATACATCGTCCTATAAAAGCAATTTATAGGGGTTTTCGACCTCTAGCACTCCAAATCTGAGCTCAAATCTTGCATAGTAAATCTCATATGCTGAGTATATTTGCATTTTTTTTATTTTCAAAGACAGATGTGAAGGGTGATATTTCAGACTTTGCTGCTCAATTGTGCTTATTTTCCAATATATTTATTTTTCTTTTGTTCTCATACCTACCGAATAAAATCTTACACTGTTTTGTCGATAAAAGTTGATTCAAGACATCTACTTTACCACCCTATATAATCTTAATTTCTTTTCCTTAAGTACTGTGACCTGTACATGCTGATTAAAGAGACATCGACGTGTGATTTGTGAAAATGTCTAGTACTAAGTAGCAGCTTTGTTGTCTCTGCCAATCTGACAAAGATGAACATTTACAATCACCAAAGGAGGAAGGAGTTTTAAGTCTCGAAAGAGATAAATGGTTTCAAAGAAATCAATGCTTTCTTGTATTGCAGCATCAGTGGAGCAACTCGACGATGGTTCTGGAATAACAAACACGCTTCGATCGAATAATTGCAAATACCAGAAGACTTGCAGAAGCTACTGCAGTAGTTCCCATGTGAAGAGACTGCGTCAAAAGCCGGAAACCAATGCACAAGCTTCACCCAAAAAACTTCGATCAGCTGGGAATTCTCATAGAACAGGAAAAGGTGAAATATTCTGTGTCATCTGTGATAGAGATGACAAGACCAATTTACGCAAGGTAGCAACTGATAAAGTTGATGCTAACCTCAAGAGCTGGGCAAAGTTCAATAATAATTTTAAGTTGATTGGATAACTAGTTCCCCAAGCAACCGATGCCCGTGTTGGTGACACTTACTATCATTTTGTTATGAACCGCCTTAATGGTTCAACAGGTTCTTTTAGAATACTAAGAGAATTGGGACTGGAATGAACCGATGGACTGCAACAACCAAAGGGGTGGGTAAAACAGAAAACACTTTAGTACCTTATCCTAGTTTATTATACAAAATTTATACAAAAGTAAATTATATACAATAATTACAATGAGTACAGGTATTGGAAAGCAAAGTGACATAAATGATAGTTACCACAAAACCAGTTAATCTTTAAAATCACAAATACAGTTTACTGAAATTCAAAGTAAATAAAAAAAAAACAATTAACAATAGTCATCAGCAAAAAAAAAAACAGTAAGCAGCAGCCATGAAAAATTAATAAGAGAAACTTCTCATTATTAAACAAATAATAAATACGAGCCCATACACTGGCTCTTCCAACATATCAAATATGCACAAACACAACCCATAATCCTCGAGGACGACCATCGAACACTGCGGGAACTACCACGACAGTGTCGATACGACAGCCACTTTGCTCTCACTGAAGAATAACTCTTCAAAATCATCTCGACCTCGAGGACTAGGTTAAGGACAAGTCACCACCAACTAGGAGATACTCCAAAGCTGTGTCTGCTGCTCTTTCTCGACTGCATTACGAGAACTGGTCCATCTGGCTTCCCAAACCTGACTAAAGCTTGTCACTCATAACGTGTCAAAAGTAAACAAGACACCCGCCTTGACCAAGAAAAAGAGGGCAGTTAAAAATAAAAGGAAACTTGGTTGTTTCAAAGTCAAATAACCTAACACCTCTACACTCAAAAAAAAAATCTAATTTTTTTTTCCAGATTACTCTCTCACCCACCCCCAAAGATGTCACAGAACCATCAGCCAAAACAGACCCAATCCTGGCAAGGTCGCCAATGTTATGAACCGCCTTAATGGTTCAACAGGTTCTTTTAAAATACTAAGAGAATTGGGACTGGAATGAACCGATGGACTGCAACAACCAAAGGGGTGGGTAAAACAGAAAACACTTTAGTACCTTATCCTAGTTTATTATACAAAATTTATACAAAAGTAAATTATATACAATAATTACAATTAGTACAGGTATTGGAAAGCACAGTGACATAAATGATAGTTACCACAAAACCAGTTAACCTTCAAAATCACAAATACAGTTTACTGAAATTCAAAGTAAATAAAAAAAACACAATTAACAATAGTCATCAGCGAAAAAAAAAAAAACAGTAAGCAGCAGCCATGAAAACTTAATAAGAGAAACTTCTCATTATTAAACAAATAATAAATACGAGCCCATACACTGGCTCTTCCAACATATCAAATATGCACAAACACAATCCATAATCCTCGAGGACGACCATCGAACACTGCGGGAACTACCACGACAGTGTCGATATGACAGCCACTTTTCTGCCACTGAAGAATAACTCTTCAAAATCATCTCGACCTCGAGGACTAGGTTGAGGACAAGTCACCACCAACTAGGAGAAACTCCAAAGCTGTGTCTGCTGCTCTTTCTCGACTGCATTACGAGAACTGGTCCATCTGGCTTCCCAAACCTGACTAAAGTTTGTCACTCACAACGTGTCATAAGTAAACAAGACACCCGCCTTGACCAAGAAAAAGAGGGCAGTTAAAAATAAAATGAAACTAGGTTGTTTCAAAGTCAAATAACCTAACACATTTGAAATGTTATAGCGTCTTCGAGATTCTGGACGTGCTGCACAAAGCCGATATTCCATATGCCCTTCTCCATCTCAGTTTAACCCAATCACCATGGCAAAAATAATAGCCATTATTGAGGATTCTGACTCAGTGTTTAAGCTCTCCTCTCTTCGTCACATGTATCAGACACTGATGGAGGAACAAGGAAGCCCATGTCTGGACACCAGGGAGCCACTTTCAACAAAATTTGAAGAGCATCTTCTGGATCATCTTCCTAAATGGGGCGAGTTTCCACAAGGTAAAGATATATACATTTCTAATTCTACAAATGTTGCTGACTTAGTTACAAGAGCCCATGATACCCTGCTTAACCAAGACTTCATTTTCGATGTGTGATGCAGTTATTTTACGTAAGCTTTGTCTTTGAAATAGAAATCATTCAATGGGCCATTTTTGTCAGACTGCCTTCCTGCTCCTGTACCAGAAGAGCTTTGGAGCTTCTTGAATGTAATTCTTGAGGGTCCATCCATCCTGCGAGGTATGAAAAATATTAAAATGGATAATCATGTACAAGGCAGGACAAGGATTGCTTGCGGCATTTCACAGATTGTCATTTACAACACTTACCATGATAAACACCATCTCACTAAGACAAGCACCATACGACACAGAGTAGAACAAGAAACCTCATTTGTTCTGTACAAAGGCCTTAAAATGCATGGAGAAGCACAACTGAAGAAGCAGATAGAAAATGTTCACCAAGTAGGAATGTCAGTGTCCTATGATCGTGTGATGAAGGTGAAATAAGCTGTCGCACGGGCAGTATGCAACCAACCATCTATCTTGGGAAAACTAGGGTGAACAGCGAGATCCTATTGAGCTAGACTTCTCTGATACATTTGTACTCCACCTTCCGGACTCATATGTTATTGTACAACCAGTAGAGCTATCTAACAAACATTTGTTTCTACCCAGAAACACAAATTGGAAACATCGACCAAATAACAGCTTCATAGATGTGGCCTAGGGGAAGGACGATGTTTGGATGAAACATGTTGACACGGTCCTAGAACCGGACAAAATTTCAGCTAATAAAGTTATTACCTGGTCAGAGTACAACTCTCGACTCATGAGTGAGCACTCTATGAAGCTACCAGCAGTGATAGGGGTTTTGCCACTTTTTTTCCAGAAAAAGCAGCATACCCCTCTAAAATAAAACATGCAATGCACCTCACTATGCAAGGTGTAGAGTTTCTAAATCCTGGCCAGATTATTGTCCTTGGTGCCGTTCAGGCAATTTATGCCCTAGCAAAGCAACTGTAATGGTCATATCCAGATTTTCTTGGAGAAAATAAGCTGGTTTTGATGCTTGGAGCTTTGCACATTGAAGACAATATTCATTAGATGATTGGAAAGCCACTAAGAGACTCAGGATGGGCGAAAGCACTTTCTCAAGAAAAAATTTTTACATCTTGCTGCGCACAGTCAGGCCTTAATGAACATCCCATCAAACGTGCACGTTACGCACACCAAGATTTTCTGATGTCTCTTCATTTCCTGGAGAAAAGGGCATATTCAGCTTATTGTTCCAAGGTTCTCGAGGCACCAAAGTCCAAGGAAAATTGGGATGAACTTAAAAGACCAGAAAGCCTACACATCAATTATTGGTCCACCATCATGGAGTTTGAGATCGCTCTTGTGCCGCTTTATCCGTTCTCTGCACGAAGGGTATTTTCCTCTCTATGTCCAAGAATGTGATTAGCTTTGTCCATGGTTTCCCGTGATAGACCACACAAACTATTCGAGATGGCTACCAGTACATGATTGGGATATGATGCAGCCAGCTGATAGTCACCCAGATGTACATGCAGAATTTCTGAAAGGGAACTTTGCCGTTCAAAGGTCATCGCATTAATTCTGCCGTATTGGGAAGGATAAGTCTCACGAACAGTCGAAAAAGAGCCTTCAAGCTCATGGAGTGGATGCTGGGCTGTTCGAAAATTCTGAAGCGCTCAAACTTTACATGGGAGAGGTCAGATTGTTCCCGGTGTGTTGAAGAGTTTGAGATGGTTTTGGACACCCCGAGCTCAATCACTGATCATCATGAAAAAGCACTGAGCTTGCAAGTAAAATACAAGAAAGATTTCCTGTCATTTGTTGAAAGTATTGAAGAGCTAGGAAATCGTTTTGTTGCTGGTTCAGAACGTGTTGCACTCGACACCCAAGAAGTCATTTATCAAGAAGTCGTCAAATCTCTCTGCCAAGTAAATGAAATTGGCAAAGATCTTCATGAACAATATGTTGCACAAGCACTCGACAAGGCAATTGTGCCAGTGTCCAACATTATCCGACGTAACAACATCCTGACCTTTGCCAATCGACCTAAGTTATCCAAGAAAGGCAAAAAGGCCAGTGGTACACAGAAGAAAAACATGACTCTTATCACACAACTCTTCTTGTCACTTCAATCATGACCAGATGCTGATATGGAAGAGTTTTTTTTCGCTTTGAAAATGAAATGGAACCACCAAGTTTGTCTGACCATGGTTCACTTAGATCTGGCAGCAAGTCTGATATTCTGGAAGGCATTAAAGCTCCAACTGGTCGGTCATCTCAAGCTAGGCATGCAACGAATGTTCTGCTGGGCATGGAAGCAGTTATTCACATGGTGCGACCTACATCAGCAAAAACATTGGCCGAGTATGCTACACAACTTATGATCCCGGTCCTAAAATCATAGATAAATCCAGAAGTTTCCGCATTGATGCCATATGGGACACTTATCCTGAAGAGAGTTTGAAGTCCCTCACACATCAACGTCGTGGTACAGGTCCAAAACCTTGGGTTGGAAGTAGCAGCACACGAATCCCAACACATGATTTGAGCAGTGTGTTCCTAAAGAACAACGACATCAAGAAGGAGGTGCTCATTTTCCTTAGTGAGGAGATAGTCAAGAATAGCTGGGGTAGGAAACTCATGCTCAGTACCAAAGGAAAAAATTTTCTTTCCAACAAGAGAGCCAACGTCTCAGCACTCCAACCCTGTAATCATGCCGAGGCAGATCCGAGGATATTCCTTCATCTACCACAAGCAGCAGTCCAGGGCCACAAGATAGCTATTGTTCATACTGTTGATAGTGATGTGGTGGTCCTTGCCATACACTTCTTCTCAAGCCTTGGTTTTTTGGAGCTCTGGGTGTTTTGGGAGTGGCAAAAAAGTCTGTGACATCCCCATCCATGACATCTGTGCTCACCTTGGTCCTTCCAGATCTCTTGCGTAGCTCCTTTCCCATGCAATAACAGGGTGTGACATGACATCAAAGTTCCTTGGATGTGGCTAAAAGAAACTGCTTGGATATCTTGTCAGAACACTCCACGACTCACAGAAGCACTGATGTCATTGACCAATAATCCAAACCTCCTAAGCCTCAATTCTCTACACAAGCAGAATCTGGAACGATTTGTGGTCATCATGTACAGCAGGGGATATGGACTGGCCAGGATCAACGAAGCTAGATACTGTCTCTTCACGAGTGGTAGAAAAACCCTTTGTTTGAATATCTCAAATGCACTCTACTTTAAACAAGCTTCTACTGGAAACAAGCAAACACAGTTCACCAGACTACTCCCAGCTTCACCGCATGGGGTTGGCAAAAAGAAAACACTAGTATTTGGTTACCACACTGGACAACACTGGAAGATGCCAGTAAAGAATGTTCCATCCTCCTGCAGTGTGGCTGCGAACGGGCTTGTACAGGAAACTGTAAATGTAGCAGAGCTGGAGTCCAGTGCACCGGGCTGTGCAAATGCAAAACCGTCTGTATCAATAATGATGATACTTAGACAAATACCTTCTACAGATACAGTCCATTAAGAACAGACTTATAAAATTCTCCATTAGTGAACATGATAAGAAACAAACTTAACCAATAAATGTATATACAATAAATGTACAAAATAAAATACATATTTCAGTCCAAAATTTTGATTTTGAAACTTTATAATTAGCAAAAGTACATGTGCTTCTACTTTTTATTGGTTGTAAAGTTATGGCAAAAGGAAATATCGAGTGGCAGCCATATTGAATTTTTCCAATATGGCAACCGCAGTGAATGTAGCCTTTGCACCATCAAGAAATTGGTTTAATATGACATCATCTACATCTGTGCCGAATTTCATGGTTGTAGACAAATCTGAACGATGGTCCCCCTAAAGGCCTGGACTATAGCTGCTGTTTGGTCTCTTTTGCTACAAGATCGGAGAATTACCATTGATTACATAGCTAATGCAATTGGCATTTCAAGTGGAACAGCAAATTCTATTCAAGTAGATGATTTGGGAATAAGCAAGCTGTCAGCAAGATGGGCGCCCGAAGATTAGTGGCAAGAATAGATGGATCAAAGGGCAGATCTTTCTGTATGTCTTTTGAATCAATTTGAAACAAACGAAGATGAAATTCTCAGCAAGATTTTAACTGATGATGAAACATGAATTTATCTCTTTGATCCAGAGAACAAAATCAAGCCAAAAGAGTAGCTCCCTTCAGGCTCAGATGTCCCAAAGAAATTCAAGTCAGACCGATCTACTATGAAATTAATGGCCACAGTTTTTGGGATTCCCTGGACAAAATCTTAATTGACTTCCTTAAGAAAGGCAAAACAGTTACAGCGTTTTATCATGCGAGTGTTCTAAGGGACATTTTTTTTCACCATGATAGTGGCCCAGACAATTCGTCTGTGTTGGGACGAGACGTTATGATAAAATTTAGGTTCTTTGGTTTCATTATGTTGATATTTCTTTTTTTTTTTTTTTTTTTTTTTTTTTGTATATGGCCTACATACAAGATTTTTTTTTTTTTTTTTTTTTTTTTTTTAAGTTGAATAGTTTAGTTTGTTCCACTGTTCAAGAAAAAAATAATGTAAATTGCCATTCTTAGACGTTTTTGTTCATAAAAATGATAGAAGCTTTGTTTTTTATTTTTACAGGAAACATACGTTGTTTCCGATATTTATTATCATTCTAATCATCAAACCAGCGTAAAAGTTTCTGTTTTTTTTCAAGTATGTTTTTAAGGGCTTTAAGGATTTGCAATCACGAATTTATAGACGCAGAATTTGGTAAAATTAATGACATAGAAAAAGATTTGAAATATCTTAAAGTTTTAATTGAAAAGTCTACAGAAACTACACATATATTTTGTTCCGACAAGAATAAGGAGCTTTTTGAGAATGAGAATATGCTGGCACCTCCATACAATGGAAATTTTGCTTATATCAAAGACTTATAGAAAATATTTAAAGTAAATAAAGTCTTTAAAAAACAGCAAGGAATATCTTAATAAATAATTCTCCAATGTATAATAATGGTTATATTCATAGAATTCCATGTACTCGGTGTGAAAAGAAGTATTTAGGTCAAACTGGAAAACTGCCAAATTAAGCAGCATCGTTATGCAGTTAAGATAGTACAAATGTCTAGTCCTCTGTTTGTCCACATAAACGATTTTAACCACTGTATTGACTTGGAAAACTCCTCGGAGATTGTAATTTGTAAAAACCTTGAAAAAAATATTGAATCGGGTTCATTAAATATCTTAAAAATAAAATCTTCAATCTTAGCTCTGGTCTTTTGAAACGAGACACGTATGTTGTTAATAAAATTGTAGGGAAGTACCATGTAAATAATTTCGTTTAATGAGTGTTATATTACTAGCATTTAATTATAAAACAACAATTCGTTATTTATTTTTAACGACTAAAGATTACTTACACCCATTGGTGATGTCCTTTTTTTTTTTTTTTCTTTTGCTTTCATTTCAGTTTTGTTTGGTTCCTTTTTGGTATGAGTGTATTTCCTAATTCACTTTGTAGCTTGAAGAAGTGTACGTAATACACGAAAGCGCTTGATACCTAGTATTTTACTTTCCTGTTCCCTGTGGATCTTACACTATACATATATAAGATATATATATATATATATATATATATATATATATATATATATATATATATATATATATATATATATATATATATATATATATATGACTACAAGTGGTCACGATGAAGGGAACTCCAGTGATAGTAAAAGGAATAAAAAAACCAGCTATGTTTATATATCTGAAGGAATTGAAAAGATAAATATATCTCTTGAAGTATGCTGCATTAGGACGGCAATAAAAGTCAGAAAGAAACAGCCTCAAAACATCGACCATGCATATCATTGCAGAAGATAGTAGACTAGAAGCCAAGAATCACTTCGGTGCCCGATCGGGCAGTCTGGAGCAGTGTTGCCATGAGAGGGGGACTTGAAGTTTTGAGGA
>NW_027171786.1:55000-65000 GCF_036898095.1 Palaemon carinicauda | reverse complement strand
AAAAAAATGATGATCAATTGAAATATTGTAAAACATTTTAATTAGAGTTACCGTGATAATTTCTTTCGAAAGCTGACATTATTATTATGAATTCAGCAAAAGAATCTACTTAGTTATTTGATTACTTGTCGAACGTGCCTCACCATTCATCAATTATTGTATCTTCATTCATGGAATCTCATTTGAAATAATGAAATCCTTTTCATCATTTCAAGATCTTTACAATTTTACCTTATCTATATTTATGGAATATTAAAAGTAAGCATCGTAATGGGATGAAATATTTAGGGTTTTTTAGCCTAAAGGAAACGACCAAGTCTGGCAATCTGTTTGACATGGGTTGGAGACCCGCTCAAGCTCTTTACTTTCTAATATTGTCTGCAACCTTACCATCCTATAGGTTTACCTGCTGAGCCATTAGTAGCCAATGCTTGACCTTCCCTGGTCCTAGCTTGTGTGAAGAGGGGGATTGGGCGCTTATCATATGGATATATAGTCTCTAGTCTAGAGCATTGTCATGTCCATTGCCTTTGCCATTCATAAGTAACCTTTAAACCTGTAAACCATTAAGAAAAGCTAGGAATGACTGGAGTGAATATTTAAAGAGTAAGGCAGATGAGGCTGACAGAGCTATGAATTCAGGAAGTGGCTGTGGTGTAAGAATTGCTCATGGAAAAATGGATAGAATCTCGACTGTGGCGAAGAAGAAGAAACATATATCTGTCAAAAACAGAGATGGCGCCGTTATAACAACAGAAGATGAAGTAAACGTTGTTTGGAACACTTTAGTGAGGTTGTGATTAGGAGATATGAAGGGAATAATTTGATTGTTATACCTGAAGCTGAGGGAGACCTTCATGTGCCCATAAAGGAATTCAATGTGTTTGAAATCGAAGCTATTCTCAAAAAATCAAAGAGATGGAAAGCCAGGTGATACGATGAAATAACTTCGGAGATGATATTGACCGAAAATAAAGTTACTCCCAGATGATTTACAAGATTTCTTTGTAGAATCTAGCATGAAGAGGCAAAACCTGATGAATGGGAGTTAGGAGTCTTGGTGAAAAAAAAGCAAAAAGAAAGACCTGACTGATTGCAATAATTACAGAGGTATAACACTTACGTCAATTGTTATGAAAAGATATATAATGCTTATTCTAAAAAGACTGGAGAGAAAGACTGATGAAAAGCTAAGAGATGAAGACGCAGGATTTAAAAAAGGTAAAAGTTGCACTGACCAAATTCTAATGTTGAGACATTTTGTACAGAAATGCGTGGGATATAGAAATCCCCTTTTGATGGTATTTGTGGAATATGAAAAAGCCTTTGATATTGTGCACATACCAATTTTGTAGAGAGTCCTACGTTATTTTGGAATTTCTAGTATATTTGTAAATTTGATTAAGTCTGTTCATGAGCATGGCAAGTGCTAAGTTGATGATAAAGTAGTCTAATCAAATAAATTTCCAGTGAACAACGGAGTACTCCAAGGGAATGTGTTGTCACCTATGTGGTTTATTCTCCTTATGGATTTTGTAATATGTAGAACAATCATAGATGGTAGAAAGGATTGAACTGGATTGGAGATAGGAGTTTAGCATAACTACAATATGCTGACGATGCTGTCCTTGTTAGCAGAACGCCACAGAATTTGCAATGTTTGCTTACTAGAATGCATGAAATATCACATGAGGTTAGGCTGAAAATAAATAGAAGATAGATAGAGATGATGAAAACGGAATATGCAAAGGAAGATGGAATATTATTAGAATGAAAAATGATTAATGAGGTAGAATAATTCAAGTATTTAGGAATCATGATCTCTAATACAGGATCTTTAGAATTAGAGTTTAGTGAAAGACTGAAAAAGCAAATCAGGCAATGGCTAAGTTAAGTAAAATTTGGAAATCAAATCACCTGAAATTACATATAAAAAAAAAAGAAAATATATCAGTTTATTGAGATCGGTGCTAATCTATGGACATGAGTCAAAGCATTGCAATGAAACAAATTCCAATAAAATTAGTAGATTTAAGAACAAAGCACTCAGAAGGATAATGGGAGTTAAATGTCAGGACAGGATATTAAATGACTCCATAAGAAAGATTACTCGAGTGCCATATGTTGATAACCTCATGATGAGATATTAATGGAGATGGTTAGGGCATGTTCTTTGCACTCTCCATGAGAGATTAGTTCACCAAATAATCACCTGGGCTACACCAGGCAATAAAAGAGTTGGAAGACCCACACATAAATGGCTGAGGAATATGAAGCGCAAAGTAGGAGATGATGAATGGAGAATCATTGAATTAAAAGCTCAAGATAGAGACGATAGGCGAAATCTAACCGAAGCCCTTTCGTCAATTGGCGTAAGAGGAGATGATGATGAGGATATATAGCCAAAATATGCATATGTATACACACATACCTACATGCATATTTCGACACATATACTGTATATACACAAACACACACACACACACACACACACACACACATATATATATATATATATATATATATATATATATATATATATATATATATATATATATATATATATATATATATATATATATATATATATATATATATATATATATATATATATATATATTTCTACCTCATAATTGGGATCGAACCCTAGCTCCTTCTAATGAAAGGCCAGGTTGCTTCCAACCATGCCACCTGAGGCTCTAAAAGAAGTCGTAACCTAACTGATACCTGCAATTCAGGATTTACCTGGCGAGACATCAGTCTCTTACCAGCGAATTATTCCCGACTTGCGGGCCCACCAGGTGACACGATGGATAGCAATTTATTCAAATTACACCCAATGAGTTAATAGGGATCAATATACACACAATATCGTGTTCAAATAGAAATAAATCTCTACCTCATACCAGAGATCGAATATTAGCCCCTTTATAAGAAAGGCAAGATTGCTTTTAACCATACCACCAGAGACTCTAAAAGAAGTTGGAACCTAACTGTTAACTGCAGTTCAGGATTTACCTGGCGAGACATCAGTCTCTTAACAGCGAGTTTTCCCCGACTTCCCGGCCCACCACGTGTCACAATTCATTCAAATTATCACTAATAAGGTAGAATTTTATTCTTATTTGAGCACGATATTGTATTGATAATGATCCCTATTGACCTATTAAGGGTAATTTGAATGAATTACTATCAATCGTGTCACCTGGTGAGCCAGGAAGTCGGTGAAAACTCGCTAGTAAGAGACTGATGTCTCGCCAGGTAAATCCTAGAACAGCTGATTAGTCATTAGGATCCGATTCATGTGTGTGTGTATATATATATATATATATATATATATATATATATATATATATATATATATATATATATATATATATATATATATCTATCTATCTATCTATCTATCTATCTATATATATATATATATATATATATATATATATATATATATATATATATATATATATATGTATATATATATATATATATATATATATATATATATATATATATATATATATATATATATATATATATATAGATAGATAGATAGATAGATAGATAGATAGATAGATAACATGAAAGTTTGCATATATGCATAAACTTTAATTGTTCTCTTTACTATCTTTTTAAGCAATTAGCAAAAGTTCAATGCAAATTAACAAAGATAATCAAACCAAACGTTAAAAAAAATCCTTATGTGACGAGCTGAGAGAGGGTTGTGAACTCAAAGGCAGGATGCTATCAACTGAGTTGTTTATTAAAGAACACTCTCCTTTATATACAAAACCTCAAGGCAACAGGACATAACATGTTCGAGAGACAGACAATGTTAAAGAGCAAAACCGGCGACATGATCATTCAGGTTCTATTTAGTGCGAGGGAAGAGCGCAGATAGAAGCATAATATGTACAAAATAATTATGTACAATTGAGTGACACACGGTTGGTACATGGCTCCCCCTCTAAAAATGACATACTGAACATGTTAAATAGGGCACCCTGATCTAGAGAGGCGAACTGTAGGCGGGTCATCTGGCAGAGGATAGAGCAGGTTTTAGATGATCAATGGAGACCCAGTCTTCTTTGCCCCGAATGTTTAGTAGGAATGCTTTCAGACTGCGTCGGATCACAAGGAAAGGGCCCGTGTAAAGGGGCGTTAGTGGTGGCTTGCTAGTGTCGTTGCGCAGGAAGACGTGCGTTGCAGAGTGCAAGTCCATTGGTATGTGATGCTTCGCTGGGGGCTTGTAAGTCTAGCGGCATGGAGTGAATTTTCCCACGACGTGACGTATGCGCTGGAGATCGTCGGAGTAGGTTGTAGAAGGAAAAAATTCGGCAGGGACGACCAACTAGTCGTCATACACCATTTCAGCTGCCGAAAGGTCGAGGGCGTCTTTAGGAGTGGTCCTTAGTCCTAGGAGGACCCAGGGAAGCTGAGTAAACCAGTTGCAATCCTTGCAGCGGGACATCAAAGCTGCTTTGAGGGTGCGATGAAAACGTTCAACCATTCCATTGGCAGCGGGGTTGTAGGCCGTTGTCTGATATAGGGTGATGCCCAGGAGATTCGCTAATGACGTCCACAATTGAGAGGTGAAAGTGGTTCGCCTGTCAGAAGTAATATGCTCAGGGATATCGAATCTTGAAATTCATCCAGAGAGTAAGGCAGATGTACATGAGGCGGACATTGCAGTTTCCATGGGAATGGCTTCAGGCCAACGAGTGGAGCGGTCGATGACGGTAAATAGGTAACGATGTCCTTGTGATGTGGGTAGGGGGCCTACAACGTCGACGTGAATGTGTGCGAAACGACGCTGAGGTTGAGGAAAGGTGCCCACTCCTGAATCCGTGTGTGGATGTACTTTGGAAGTTTGGCAAGAAGTACAGGCGCGGACCCAATCCTTAGCATCCTTAGAAATGCCGTGCCAAGTGAACTTTGCCTTCAGAAGCTGTGCAGTAGAACGGCACGAGGGATGTGAAAGGCCGTGAATGAAATCAAACACCTGTCGGCGCATGGGAGCAGGAATCCAAGGTCGCGGTCTACCATTACTGACGTCACAGAGGAGGGTGGTGATTGAGTCTTCGAGGGGAAAGTCTTCCCAACGGAGGGATGTGCAGGATATCCTACAAGCTTGATACTCTGGATCCTGTCGTTGGGCTTCAGCCAGAGCGTTGTAATCCAATCCCAATTGAACAGCAGCCAACGTGTTTCTTGACAGGGCATCGGCAACGGGATTCATTTTCATTTTCCCAGGGACGTATTGAAGGGTGCAATTGTATTCAGCCATGGCGGAGAGATGTCGGCGTTGACGGGCGGACCAGGCATCAGACTGTCGAGTGAAGGCGTGCACCAGAGGCATGTGGTCTGTGCGAATGACGAAGGGCGTACCTTCTAAGCAATGGGGAAAGTGACGGACAGCCAAGTGCACCACCAGCAATACTCGATCAAAGGTAGAATAACCCGATTCTGCCTTGGACAGTTTTCTGCTGAAGAAGTCCAATGGGCGGGGCGAGCCTTTGACCACCTGCTCGAGTACTGCACCAATAGCGACGTCGCTGGCATTGGTGGAGAGAAGGAGAGGGGAGTGTGGGATAGGAAAAGTGAGAGCCGCAGCAGTTGATAGGGCCTTCTTTGCATTGCAGTAGGCTGCTTCTTGAAGGGGACCCCACTTCAGGTCCTTTGGCTTGCCCTTGAGGGAGGCGTAGAGGGGAGCAAGAGTGGCGGCAATGGCTGGCAGAAAACGGTGATAATAGTTGATCATGCCCAAGAATTCCTGCAGAGCTTTGACGGTCGAGGGCGCGGGGAAGTTCTGAACGGCTGCTACCTTCTCAGGGAGGGGATGGACTCCTTCAGGAGTGATACGGTGCCCTAAGAACGACACTTCGTTGGCGCCAAAGGTACACTTGTACCGGACTACAAGGCCGTTTTGTTGCAGGCGATCGAGCACGATGCGTAGGTGACGGAGGTGTTCCTCTTTTGAGGAGAACACAAGTATGTCGTCCACATAACATACACAGAAAGGGAGGTCCCCTAGGATGACATCCAGGAAACGTTGAAGCGTTGCCCCAGCATTACGAAGGCCAAAACAGGAGTAATTGAAGGTGTATGTACCAAATGGAGTGGTGATGGCATTCTTGGGGATGTCTTCTGGGTTCATAGGCACCTGATACTACCCCTTCAGGTGGTCGAGCGTAGAGAAAACCTTTGCTTTGTGCAGGTAGGAGGTCACGTCAGCAATGTTAGGGAGGGGGTAGTTATCCGGTTCTGTTTGCATGTTCAGGTGCCTTTAATCCCCGCACGGACGGAGGGAGCCGTCTTTCTTCAGAACGATGTGTAAGGGTGACGACCATGGGCTGGAGGCCTTTTGGCAAAGGCCCATTTCCTCCATTTCGGCGAACGTCTGTTTGGCAGCTGCCAATCGTTCCGATGCCAGGCGTCTGAATTTTGCGAAGACTGGGGGTCCCGTCGTCTTGATATGGTGATAAATACCGTGCTTGGCAGGAACCGTGGGTGTTTGGCGAAGTTCTGGACGGAAAACTTCCAGGTACGACATGAGGAGGTGGGCGTCAGCATCCGTGGGTGCACTGATGTGGAGAGCAAGGTTAGAGGGGGCGGGTTGAAGAGGTGTCGACAAGTACGAGTCTGCGTTGACCAATCGTCGGTGGGCGACATCGAACAGAAGGTGGAAATGAGAGAGGAAATCCGCACCGAGGATTGGCATTGTGACGTCAGCAACGAGAAACTTCCAATAGAATTTACCGTTTCCGAACGATCATGTGAGGTTCTCGTAACCGTAGGTGGGTATCGCGGATCCGTTGGCAGCTACCAAGCGGACGTCGGCAGATGTACACAGACTACGTCGTGCCTTGAAGAGTTTCCTTGGCAAAAGAGAACGACAAGCTCCCGCGTCTACCAAAAATCGCACGCCCGTTCCTGCATCCTGTAAAAAGAAAAGATTAGAAACACGGGAGGCCACCGCCACAAGCGATGGCCTACTTACACGTTTTTCTGGCCACTGACAATCCTTGGCACATTTCTTCGCGGTTGCCCCGAATCTGAAGTGGTAGTAGCAAAACTGCGGCGGATGGGAGGTAGTAAGTGGCTGTAGAAGTCGTTCGTTTTGGCGCGAGCGATTGGTGGGTGGTGGGCGGCTTTGTCGCTGCTTCGGCACGTCACGGGGTAGGCATGTATGTCCTACGGCATTCATATCAGCTTCGGTTGACGTTGAATAGGCATCCTCTTCGTCAGGGGTGGAGGCGTTGATGGAGGTCTTGAAGTGGCTGTCCATAAGGGCGTCGGCTTTGGTCATCAAGACCTTTATGGGTAAACTATTGACATCGGGTATGGCAGCGCATACAGGTTCGGGTAAACGGCGTATCCAAAGGGCACGAAGTAGGTTCACCTCACGAGGTGAGCCGTCTGCGGCAGGTTGAAGGCAAGCGATACTGGTCATTTCCCTGAGGGCAAGCGAAGCCCTTTGGTCCCCCAACGGTTGTTGAGAGAGCTGAAAAAGCTTTGCTATACGGGCGGCTGGCGACGGCGAGTAATGCTGCAGAAGTTATGTTTTGAGGGCGTCATACGCTATTGGGGTGTCTCCTTGTTCACAAAGCCAGTCGGATATTTCTGGGAAGGTATCCTCGGGTATCGCCGCGAGAACATAATCTGCTTTGGTGGTTGAGCGAGTCTCGCCCCTGATACAAAATTGGACTTCTGCGCGCTGAAACCAAGCAAACGCCTCTCCGCTGGCAAACGATGAAAGTTTGAATGAAGCGGCCGTAGCATCAACTGCCGTAGAGTCAGCCATAGTACCAACGATGAAGGGGCGAGGGGGTGGGGGTGGAAGGCAGTGGGAGCGAGTCGACTTCCGGGGTCACCAATGTGACGAGCCGAGAGAGGGTTAAGAACTCAAAGGCAGGATGCTATCAACTGAGTTGTTTATTAAAGAACACTCTTCTTTATATACAAAACCTCAAGGCAACAGGACATAACATGTTCGAGAGACAAACAATGTTACAGAGCAAAACCGGCGACATGATCATTCAGGTTCTTTTTAGTGCGAGGGAAGAGCGCAGATACGAGCATAATATATACAAAATAACTATGTCCAATTGTGTGACACACGGTTGGTACACTTATGAAACTGACAAACAGATTTACCTGGTAAACAAGAACACTTAACATATCCATAACTTGTTCATATTTGTTTTTCTTTGATACCGAAAGTTATATACATAACAAAACTTACTTAAAGAAGGGAAATGATTACCCTTTTTCCTCGTATTACTTTACCCTCGGGAGGGGAAGGGGGAGGGGGCCAGGGAAGGGGGTTCATGAAGGTATAATCTTCTAAGCTGAAGAAGATATAATATTTGCTTGAGATTAGTCTCGCTTTTTGACGTGTGCCTCCTCCGGGTCTCAGTTTGGGAGTAGAGTTGAGATTTGAAGATGCTGTTGAGGGAAATTACTGTTTTGATATTATTCTTTTTGAGTTACATGCTTGCACTAACATATTACTTCACTTGCTCTGAATGGAGCATTTAAAAAGTTCCTAGAATGTATCAAGATATGCTCCTTACAAAGAAATTATTTTGCAAAATAATGTTATGAAAATAGTAATGAAAAGTATTTTTTTCTGGAAGTAAATATTTTGTGCAATAAGATAAAATAATATTTGCAGTCTTTCATAAATACAGTGCAATCATTTTACGTACATCGGTCATCATCAACACTAACAGAAAAATTAAGGAAATAATAAGATACATTTTTATCTCAGTTACGAGGAAAAATTCCCATGTCAACAGAGAGAGAGAGAGAGAGAGAGAGAGAGAGAGAGAGCTTAAATTATAAAGTTATAAAAGTTTTCTACTCACACATCAATGGGTGTAGAACATATCTAATAAACCTCTGATTAATTAATTTATCATTTGAAGAAGTTCAAATTACGTTAATAGATTGAAGAAAAAGAATGACTGTTTATATTACATTGATCTATTTAATAGCAAAAATTAATGTCCAAAAAGGTTTGTATATCAAATAAACCTTTAAATCATTTATATTCACGAAACACTGTAGATAATATCTAAACAACATTGATGTATTAAGAAATGTTGATTAACGCAGTTCAGGGTAATATTTTTTTTTCTTCTATATATATCATAGTTTAGAATAAATATCCAGTTTCAAATGAAACCTAATTTCTCATTTTATTAGACGGAGGGCAAGAGAAACTTTGAGAAACACATGATTCCATAAAACCACATAACATTTCGCTGCTACTTCCTGACATCATCTTGAATGTTATATTGCTTAGAAATAGTTATACATGTATTATACAACAACAACAACAACAACAACAACAAATGCAGCCATTTCTAGTCCACTGCAAGATATACACCTCAGATATGTTCCTAGTCATATCGTGAGTTGGATTGTTTCATTACCATGTTGGCCACTCCGGATTGGTGATGGTAGGAGATTTTAGTCTGATGGCTCATAGTAAACAAACCTATTATGGATTGTCCTGACTAGTAAAATTTTGCTGATTTTGGCGATACACAAACCCTTTCCCCATATTAAGGTATCCTCACTCAAAATGGGAAAGGAAGGTGTTATACATGGACTAAAATGTCTTTTGATATAATGAATCCAAAGGTAATGTGGAGTGTGCTGAGAATGTCATGAGTGCTCAGAGAAGGCCTTGGTTCAAACCCAATATTCAATGCCAACAAATAATATCTTTCCATATGAATTCTAATAATCTATCAGTACTATTGTAGTCCAGAGTATATTATGCTTACTTATTGCAAAAAATAACTACCGTCTTACTTATGTAAGTGTATGTATCTATGTGTCAAGGTATTTTACCCATGAATAAAATTGGCTGTCAATCTTCTCTGAACTGGCCAATTATTTTAGGAACAATCATAGTTATTACCACATAAGTAATTCCTAACACTAATAAAAACATGTATCTCAGAAAAGATATTATCTCTCTCTCTCT
>NW_027171786.1:37500-50000 GCF_036898095.1 Palaemon carinicauda | reverse complement strand
TCTTCATTCTCCTTCATGAGCAAGGTTTAGCAGCCTACACAATTCTATTGTTCAAAACCTGCCTTGACAAGTCAGATACCATATGCCTTACAGGTCGACCTTTCTAACGACGTTCTTAATGAACTAGCATTTCAGTGCTTCCAAAGACCATTTGCTTGGTCATTAGATATAATTCCTCATTGTGTATAAATAATGAACAATGAGGAATGGGCTTAGAAGGTTTTGAATTTAAGTCATATTTGTGTTTTTACTCGCCTTGGGGGCCAGAGTTAGTGAAAAGTGGCTCTCTCTACAGAGGAAGGCCACGTCCAGTTCTTGGAGGGAGAACTGATTCTATTTCCAGACCCAACGTTTCTTACCAGGAACAAGCTACCCACCAACATGTGGGGTCCCTAGAGAATCTGCCCTCTGGAGGAAGATGCATCTCTATGTACTGTGGAGTGCCTAAAGGTCTATCATCATAGAACTTCAGCCTTTATGGGAGGACAGCTGTTCAGAGGAGAAACCCTAGGTTCAAAGTTATCTATAACTAAGGGCGAAATTCACCCGTATTATTCGCAGAATGGATCCAGACAATACACCCATTAGTCATGATCCGAGGAAAGTTGCCCTCTTCCATAAAATTTCTGTTATTATATGGACTTTGAACATCCTTGTTTGCACACCGGCCGGTAGTCATCCAAGGCATTCTTTATGCACTATGCGAAGCAAGTGGAGACACTTATGAGATCTGTGGTAGCAGCAGGTAGAATTTTTTAACCTTCTGTGCAAGGAACAGTGTAATTAATTTGGGACGATTAATTAAGAGGGTATGCGTGTAGTCACTGTATGTTACTACACGCTTTTCGATAGGCCACGAAAGTGTCCTTATGAACTGTTTCATTGACGTCGGTAATCTATAGCATAATAGGGACACTTGTCCCAAGCGTTTTTTTACGCTAGTGTATGTCAACAGTATACAGACTATATCATTATTATTAATAATTCTATTGAAGTGGCAAATCTGTTTCCTAGTAGATGAAACAATATTTTCTGTTGACTGTTTCTCTTTATGCTTTTACGCATATCATCCACATTACATAAATTTTTATAAATGTGATCTGATATGTTCGTTTATTAAATTTTAATAAACTAGTTCATAATGAACCCTGCTTCTTTTCGCCCACACTCATTTTATTAGAAATGTACTGAGCATTAAGATTAAAATATGGATATTATATCATGGTATGTCTTTCGAGAATGTTCCCTGATTCAAGCAAAAGTCCACGCACTCTAACCCTTCCTTGGAAGGGTTGACATGGTTCCCTAACGGGTTGGTGTCAAAGAGGCAAAATTTGTTTCTATGCCGATACAACCATTATCCAATAGTTACTAAGATTGGTCACTTTGGGGAAGGTGTCACAAATTCATTCTGACTTTGGCGACTCTTATGCAAACTTTGCTTTATAATGTATAGGGCGAGACCACTATACAAGCTTGTCATTTTGTCATCCTGTAGTTTTTATGTACTCCTCGAGACTTTTCCAGAGTCTAGTATGACTCATCCCTGTAGGGGGCAGGAAGCACTAACATAGTTCATGCTTAAATGAAATGATGTATGACGGTAACATCATAGGTCTCTAGGTCTAGACGGACCAGGAAAATACTTTCTTGAGAGTACGGCACTGATTGGGAATCCAGAGATACAGTAATGCTCTGGTAAACTTCCATCAGGACGACATGGCCTGTGCCAAAAAAAAAAAAAAAAAAAAACGGATTTTGAGCGAAGCGAAAAATCTATTTTGGGGAGAGATAGCATTGTTATCTTGATGGACCCGCCCTTCCTTATTTTATAAAAGGCTTTATTGACCCCTCCCCATAATACAGTATCTGTACCACCTCGTACATCGCTACAAGGAATAAAGAGGGCGCTACCGCCTTCATCAGATACACACTGGAAACGGAATAGGAGAAATGCCTTATGAGCGGCTCTCTTTTAAATCTCGCTTCAGATTCTTGTCACTATTCCCCTCGAAGCTTTAATACTGTTCTTGGCGAAGATAGCAATGTGATGTGTCAAGAATACGTCCTCTGATATTATGCGATATCCCTGTGAGATTATTTGGGGATATTCACTCCAGAAGTTAGAATTCTGGATACCTTACGGTAAAATTCTCTGGGAATATCACTGTAGTCAAATATACCCTAGAAAGCTATCTTGTAGGAACTTCCATCAGGACGACATGGCTACCTCACCCAAAAATAGATTTTTCGCTTCGCTCAAAATCCGTTTTATGTATATATATATATATATATATATATATATATATATATATATATATATATATATATATATATATATATATATATACAGTTATATATATATATATATATATATATATATATATATATATATATATATATATATATATATATATATATATATATATATATATATATATATATATAGATAGATAGATATATATATATATATATATATATATATATATATATATATATATATATATATATATATATATATATATATATATATATATGTATATATATATATGTGTGTATATATATATATATATATATATATATATATATATATATATATATATATATATATATATATATATATATATATATATATATATACAGTATACATATATATATATATATATATATATATATATATATATATATATATATATATATATATATATATATATATATATATATATATATATATAGAAAAGATAATTGAACAGCATAAGAAAAGTGTCTGGTAAACTCGAAATAATAATGCACTCTTTGCTCACGTTAGAGATAAAAATCACATAATTATTTGGTCAGGTTCAAAGAAATTGGTTCATTCAAATAACTTAGTGGAAAGAAACGTCATAGAGTCCAGTTTCATAAAAGAATCCTTTGAAAACAACTTGAATTTTGGTCATGGAATGTATAAACTTAACGCCTTTATATGTAAAGAGATTTGTAAGCTATATAAAAAAACATTAACCACCTAATGTAGAATTGAATGTGTTGTGAATAATAAACGTCGCTGTGAAATTAATATTTAGACCTAAGCTAACATTCATTAAAGGATACAATTATTTTATATAGTATGCATATGTATATTGGCACTTTATAGTGTTATGCTAGATATAAGTATTGATATATATATGATTATATGTTTATGATATTAAAGTTGTATGTATATAAATGTATATGTACATATATATATATATATATATATATATATATATATATATATATATATATATATATATATATATATATATATATATGTGTGTGTGTGTGTGTGTGTGTATGTGTATGTTTTGCTTATGTATTTATATAGATAAGGCTACCGTGTTTTCATATAAATAAACTGTACTGAAAAACAAGAATTTACCCGCCACTAGGAATGACCCTTTTTGGCAGGTGTCTAATGAGCTTAGGGACTGCGCCCACTCAACACCTGACGAAGCCTAGGTAGCTGATAAGGGAGTGTCATTGTTCTTTAAATCTCTATATGTATGTTCGTATGTTTGCTTTCCCTATAAAATGTAAAGACACCTCTCTCAATAAATCAGTCTTCTGAAGAAGTATCACGAAACTAGTCAGGACTTAAGCGTATATTTCGTATTTTCATTTTCCCTGTGGTTCTTCTGCATCTGAGCATCAAGTTTTCCTGTGATTTTTATGCATATATATATATATATATATATATATATATATATATATATATATATATATATATATATATATATATATATATATATATATATATATATATATATATATATATATATATATATATATATTATAATGTGTCTATACGCAGGATAAATATAACAAAATTATCTTTAAAAAATTCAGACTGGTGAACTGATGTAACATTTTCCAAAATAGCAGAACAGTAAACGTTCAGTGCACAGTCATAAAAAAAAAGTACTTCATTAAATGACCATTCTATCAGTCGTGTTTTTCACTTTTTTTAGAAACTATTAAAAGGATATAATCTCGAACAACATAAAAAAAGGTGAATAATGATGAAAGTGATATAAAAAAATTCGATATTACAAATTCTTTTGAATCTTATGGCAACCATCAGTATGACTTTATAGCTTGAAGGAAATTAGAAAAAAAAATAGTTATAGAAAGTTGTTATAATTTTTTTTACGAATATTTACAATATATATATATAGAGTATACTGCACGCGTTTCATAAAAGTTTGTACACAATAACGGCTTTGCTTTTTTATCTTTGCACCCACTCTTCTCTGCACTGCTAATAGACTAACTTGTTGGTATCAAGCTAGTTCTTGCTTTATTTATGTTTGAATCTGAGTGACGTTTCTGCTCGCACGTCGCTGTATATAAACTTGATGTTTGTTTAACCATGTTTATTTGCGTTCACCTCGCCTCTCAGTTATCACCTAACACTCTCTCTCTCTCTCTCTCTCTCTCTCTCTCTCTCTCTCTCTCTCTCTCTCTCTCTCTCTCTCTCTCTCTCTCTTGGCAGAGTGCAATAGCACTGCATTTTTTACTTTCGAATCTGAAAACTTTCCGTCAACATAAAACGCAAAGTGCAATTTCCATTCCAAATAAAGAATAATAGGTTCCCTTGGAGTTGCAAGCCGTGAAGATAAGCAACTTGACAAAGGTTTCCTCTTTTTCTCTCTATTCTATATAGAAACATTGATGGGTTTTCTTAGGTATCCCTCAACCAGGATGATCTGATTTGAACGCCACTTTTTTTTTTTTTTTTTTTTTTTTTACGTACGTTCCGTAGTCTTCAATCTCGCAAGGTATCTGTCTTTGTTTGTTTTGTTTTCCCTACTTTACATTTTTATCTTTAGTAAGATATTTATATGCAGTCTATTATATTGTATTTAGTCCAATAAGTAAATATTTAATTTCTGAGCTATTATGCAGTATGTAGAATTTTGTTATACTATTGATTTACAACATGCAAAATGGCCAAAAAAACCCAACCTTGTATCACGAAACTGAATTATTATTATTATTATTATTATTTGCAAAGCTATAACCTTCGTTGGAAGAGCAGGATGTTATAAGAACAAGGGCTCCAACAATAAAAAAAATAACCCAGTTAAGAAAGAAAATAAGAAAAAAAAAGAATAGTGAGCCTGAGTGTATGCTGAAGAAAGAATTGGAATGCCATATTACAGAGGCTGTGGCATAACTCAAGACTAGAGAAAAATTGGTAGATTTCTGAGTGTCCTTCTCCGAGAAAACCTGCTTACCATAGCTAAAAAGTCTCTAACAGCTATGCAATGCAGTACTTCGAAACGTTCTGGTGATCATGAAAACGAAAATACATTTTTTATAGAATTTCAAATTTCTACATGGAATACTTGATTTAGGAACAGCAGAAAAATAATGTAGTTAGGTTTTAGTTGTTCGAACTTTCCTAAATATCAGTTTTCCTTCATATTCAGATCTGAAAAAAAAAATTTCCACTTTCACCTTTCAATCTCAGATCAATTTGTTCATCAATCGTTTTGAGCTTCCTTCCTTTTATAACGACTTACACTTTTCCTAGTATCCTTGCTCAAATCTATTTCATTTCACTATGCTTTTGTATAACAACACCAATTCTATATTTTTAGACAACTGTAAGTCATATAATACCCTTTTTCTCCCTTACTAAGAATTATACACTTGTGTGCCCGAGCCGTCAAAAAAGACATCTAAATATTTAGATAGATATGCACGTACATTCAATCCTTCCCACACTTTATCACTTTCTTAAATACAACCCTTCTGTTCTCCAATTAGTGGGAAAGTTTGTTTTCCGAGAGTTCCTCTCAGGGTCTTACCGTTACCAGGGTATAACTACTCATTTCCCCCTTATGTAACAGGATATATATGTAAATGTATATATATATATATATATATATATATATATATATATATATATATATATATATATATATATATATATATGTGTGTGTGTGTGTGTGTGTGTGTATGTGTGTGTGTGTGTGTGTTTTTGTGTGTGTGTAGTCACACACTGTACTTTTAATGCAAAAGAATTTTTTATCCCACAATTTGTTAGTTTTACTTGCTCTGCGCTCTCTTAAACCCACAAGCACCCATAACACTGCCAGATTCAATCATAGAATTTTGAACACTCCCTCTCTATCCTTTCTGAACTCTTTTAATCATTACCAACTGCTTTTCAATAATTTCATCCTATGTTCAGTGTCCTTTTTTTCTTATCTAAGACGACTATCATGATTGTTTTTAGTCATAATATTACATTTTCCTTAATCTATATAGTACCTATTTTATTTGGTAATTCAACAAATGACTATTAGATATGTGTTTTCTTATAATTATATTCACTTATTAGCTAGCATTTATTTTTCTTAATTACAGTATGTTATCTCCCATTGTGATTAATTAAGAGTATTGTTTATCTTTTAAGCCCTTATATTCTAAACTCTCACATTTCCCAGAGATCATATCCATTTGCATGTATTCCATGAACTATATAAAAATGAATAACTTAATCTCCCTTAATTTATTTAATATAGGTCAACATGGTTTTGTGCCCAGAAAAAGTACATAAAACCAACTGATAGCACTCTATGAAAACATATACAAAAATATGATAAATGAAAAAGGCAGATGTGGTCTATCTACATTATGCAAAAGCCTTTGACAATATAGACCATAATATATTAGGAAAAAAAATGAGAAAGCATAATATTGTGAGAAAGATAGGAAAACGGATAAGAGAATTTCTACAAAACAGAAAACAGATAGTGGTTGCAAATGACGAAAAATCAGATAAAGCTCAGGTAATATCTGGCATGCCACAGGGTACGGTATTATCTGCACTGCTGTTTGTTATGATATCAGACATAGACTGTAAATTTAACGACTCTATAGTGAGAAGTTTTGCCGATGACACAAGAATAAGTAGAGAAATTAATTGGGAATGCTATTCAGACACTTTAAAACAAGAAAAGCTGAACACATGATTATCCTTTACAAAACTTATGTACGTAGTACACTCGAGTACTGCAATGTGATATGGTACCCACACTACCAAAAGGATATTGCACAAATAGAGAGTGTATAAACGTCTTTTACTGCTAGAATAGAAGAAGTTAAGGACCTTGACTACTGGGAAAGACTACAATTTTTAAAACTATACAGACTTGAAAGGAGAAGAGAACGCTAAATGATAATACAAGCATGGAAGCAAATTAAAGGAATTACTGAAAACATCATGGAGCTAAAAATATCAGAAAGAACAAGCCGAGCTAGATTATTAGTGGCCGGAACTATACCAGGAAAACTAAGGAAGGCAAACATGACATTAACCCACTACGCAGCCGCATTGATTATGCAGCGACTATTTAATGCGCTGCCAGCTCATCTAAGAAACATATCAGGAGTGATCGTGGATGTGTTTAAGAATAAGCTCGATAAATACCTAAGATGCATCCCAGACCATCCAAAAATGGAAGATGCAAAATACACCGGAAGATGCATTAGCAACTCTGGTGGCTATAAGAGGTGCCTCACACTGAGGCACCTGGGGGAGCCCAAACATAGAATAAGGTAATAAGGCAATAAGGTACTGTCACCTACCCTTGTATTCTAATTCCCTATAAAAATCACACTTGTTTATGGTATCCTAAATAAGTCAAGTAATGATTCTAACTTTTCCTAAATATTTCACTCCTGTCTTCTTCTATACATATGATATATGAAAGAAATCTCATAATTTATGTTGCTCTCATATACAATCTTGTTCATAAAAAACTCTTCCGAGGAGTATTCCTGTTATTGCAAACGCCATCCCTACTTGAGCGTTAAGGTGATTGTCACTCATTGTCTTTCCATTTTTGCTCCAATCGAAGTCTCACTTTGTCAAGGTATTTACTAGAACAACTCTCTTCCTCCTCTTATCTTGTGTACCACATCCATGAACATTGTACCAAAAAATAGCAGATCTATACTTCCATAAACAAAATGTTCAAATAAAATGTCTTGAATACTGTACGTATGATAAACTGAACCCGTCAGTAAAGTCGAAGGAAAACAAAAACTAATTGTAACGTTTTGCGTTGTTCTGTCTTAGTCAGATATACAAGTCAAACGGACTATAAATTCCTTTGAACAGTGAATGAAATGCCTACTAGGCTTAGGCAAAGGGGGAACTTTCAAGTTTATACCAAAGTTTCAATTTGTCAGTATCTTTCGTTTATTGTCTTGTGTTAGTCATTTCTAGCAGAAATATAAAGTATTTCGACAATAACTACTGCCAAAGCATATTTATATCATGTCAAATCTACTCGGATCTCTTCATATTCATAGAAGTTGAAACCTTTTGGTTTTTAAAAGAGCACTTCTGCAGTCACCATTAACACAGGCATCGTCCTTGATGTTCAACACCCAAAAAAGAAATGCGATTATCAATTATGCTGACTAAACTTTAAGCAAATATAACAGCTGGCTCATCTATTTTCTTTAGTAAAACGATGCCCTATTCTTATGCCAAGGAACTGCTTTATATTCCATTTAAATCATGAAAGAGCATAAAAAATCAGGAACTTTCTACTCAACCTCCTCTACGACTTACTTAATTAGAGAATAAACGAAACCAATAATCAAAAGACTCGCGTGAGGCCTCGATTGGTTGAGATGTCTTGAGCCGGGGATCTAGATCATGAGACTCAAATATTCAAACGATCATTAAGTCTTTCTTGATACTGGTTATTCAGAAGGAATATCAAAATCTCACGCCAACATCAAACGGATCAGTTCTTGAGTTTCAAATTTATGACTTAGTGACCCGGTGATACGTACATCATTGGGAAATGCTTGAGTTTTCTCTCATTTCTGAGTTTGAGGAAAGTGATTTATTTCTCTTATTGTTTCCTTATAATCTATTTTCCTGCTTACCTTGCCGGAATATGCAGCAATGTCATGGGGAAGAGGAGTGGGAATAAGGAAGTCTGACATATGCAATTCTTTTGCCAAGTGTAGCCTCAAGAAAAATGTGGTCACAGCATACGGTATGGAAAGTTTGCTGATAAAGACTCACACAGACACACACACACACACACACACACACACACACACACACATATATATATATATATATATATATATATATATATATATATATATATATATATATATGTGTGTGTGTGTGTGTGTGTGTGTGTGTGTGTGTGTGTTTGTGTGTGTGTGTATGCGTATGGGTGTGTGCATGTGTAATTGTGTGTTCTATATGCCTGAGTGTGTTTTATAAGCAATCTCAGCTAACAGTTAAAAACTTCTATAAAAAAGACTTGTCTGGACAATTCGCCTTTCTTAGAGGAAAGGGGAAGAATTTGTTGTCATGGACAACTTACTAATTTCATTAGATGTTTGTGAACCTCAAGACATTTTCCTAAACATTGTTTACTTCAAAGCAAAAAGTGAGTGTTTTGGTAGAGCAATTAATTCTATCTTTTTAATAAAACAAAAGAATCCTCTTCATTGTTGTGACATTAGAGAATGTTCACATTAGTGATACACACGCAAACGCAAACAAACACACACACACACACACTCACACACACACACACACACACATATATATATATATATATATATATATATATATATATATATATATATATATATATATATATATATATATATATATATATCATCATCATCATCATCATCTTCATCATCGTCATCGTCGTCTCCTCCCACGCCCATTGACGTAAAGGGCATCAGTTACATTTCACTGGTCGTCTCTATCTCGAGGTCTTAAATCAATACATCTCCATTCACCATCTCCTACCTCACGCTTCACAGTCCTCAGCCATGTAGGTCTAGGTCTTCAAACTTTTCTAGTGCCTTGGAGCGCCAACTTAAAACTTTAGTGAACTAATCTCTTTTTGGGAGTCTAAAGATAATGACCAAACTATCTTCATCTGCCCATCACCACGATCTCATCCACATATGGCTCTTGAGTAATCTCTCTTACAGTTTCATTAACTCCAAATATTCTTCTGAGGGCTTTGTTTTCAAATTTACAAAATTTGATGGATATTCTTTCATTGTAACACCACGATTCATCTCGCAACAGTAGCATGAATTCAAATAAATTGATGTATAGCATGATTTTTATGTGTAATTTCAGGCGATTTGATTTCCAAATTTTATTTAACGTAGCCATTGTCTGATTTGAATTTTTGGAATTTTTCATTGAACTCCAATTCAAAAGAGATTATAATTCCCAAATATTTAAGTGGTTCTACTACATTAATCCTTTTTCCTTCCAATGGTATTTAACCTTCCATTGCATATTCCATTCTCATCATCTTTGTCTTCATTCTATTTATATTGAGCTAAACCTCCGGTGATATTTCATGCATTTTGGTGAGCAAGCATTGCAAGTCCTGTGGTGTTTTGTAAATATGGACATTGTCATCAGCATACTCCAGGTCAGCTATTTTTCTATTATCAATCCAATTCAATCCTTCTCCACCATCTCCAACTGTTCTACGCATTACAAAATCCATGAGAAGGATAAACAACATAGGTGACAACATATCTCCTTGGAGTACTCACCTGTTTACTGGAAATTCATTTGATTGGACTCCTTTAACATTAACATTGAATTCAATATGATCATGAACAGACTTAATCAAATTTACCTATTTAAGAGGAATTCAATAATAATGCAGATCTTTCCACAAAATTAGCCAGTGCTCACTATCAAAAGCTTTTTAATAGTCCACAAATGCCATAAACAGTGGATTCCTATATTCTACACATGGCTGTACAATATGTCTTGAAATGAAAATTTGTCAGTACAACTTCTAACTTTTATAAATCTAGCTTGTTCACCCCTCAACATTTTATCACTCTTTCTCTCTAGGCTCTTTAGAATAAGCCTACTATACATTTTCATGACAACCGACGTAAGTGTGATGCCTCTGTTATTATTGCAATCTTTCAGATCTCTAGCCGGCAATTAGTTGGCACCTCAGAGGAGTTTTGGGATAACAGTAAGAATAGCTGAAATCATGTGTGGACCTAACCAAGCTGACAGACTGAAATTGGTACCACTATCCAACACAATTAAGCGTAGGATAGATAAACTGTCAACTAATATCAAGTATCAATTAATTTCACAAGTAGAACACAGTGGTATCTTCGCCATTCAACTGGATGAAAAAAAAAAAGACTGTTGATGTATTCAGAAAAGTTAATGCTTCTTTTTTTAAATGAACCAGATGTGCAACTAGATAGGAAAAACTGCATTGAGCTCACAATAAATGGGGCGCCATCTATGCTAAGTTTTAAATCAGGATTTTTGGTGCATGTGAAAAAGGAAAATCCTTTAGTCATTGGAACACACTGTATTATCCATCGTCAAGCATTGGCAATAAAGTCTTTGCAACTTGATTCGGAGGAGATGTGTGACATCATGAAAATAGTTGTTATTCACATAAAGTCACTTACTTTGAACTCAAGATTGTCTTGTTCTTTGAGTGGGGAGATTGATTCTGAACACCGCTGTCTGTTGTATTATGCTCAAACTAGATGACGGTCCCTAGGAAAGGTTCTCGAATGATTATTTCAGATCAAAACTAAGATTGAAATATTTTTGGACGATAAGGGACACAATTTAGCACGGAAACTGAGAAATCCAAAATGCATCTCCTTCTGCGCTATTTAGTGGACATATTTTTGCATATAAATACCATGAACACATCAATGCAAGTACTAGAAGAATATGTTATCTCATTGAATGAAAAAAAAAATACAAGCATTCCGTAGCAAACTGGAGTTTTAGGACTCAAAATTAAAAATTGGCATAATAGCTGCATTCACTTAGTTAGGAGAGTTTTTGGAAGACACAAAACTGTACACTTGAGTGATGTGGGGAGTATAATGAGTGCGCATTTACATAGCCTGAGTCTGAGGATGGAAGAATATTTCCCTGGAATTAACCAACTCAACTATGCTTCTATTCAGAATCCATTCACATGTAACATTGAACATCTGCCAGAGAAAAACAAATGATCTCGAAGAAATACTTGACGTGAAACTAAGCAACCTCATATAAAATGAATTTAACTACATGAAATTATCTACATTTCAGATTAGCCTCAACAAAGAGTGCCATCTGGCACGTTTAGAGGCAGAACAAATTCTTCTACTACTCGGTTCAACTTACATGTGTCAGGCTGGCTTTTCAGCTCTTTTAAATCATCCGAAGCAAGGAGAGAAATAGATTGAACCCAGAGAATGACATCAATTGTGCCCTCACAAAGCTCACTCCTAACATTACTGAAATTATCTCAAACCTTAAATGTCATTTATCACACTACTAATTTTTTTTTAAGTACATACATATATTCTCTGGGAATATCACTGTAGTCAAATATACCCTAGAAAGCTATCTTGTAGGAACTTCCATCAGGACGACATGGCTACCTCACCCAAAAATAGATTTT
>NW_027171786.1:27500-35000 GCF_036898095.1 Palaemon carinicauda | reverse complement strand
AATCTCGCAAGGTATCTGTCTTTGTTTGTTTTGTTTTCCCTACTTTACATTTTTATCTTTAGTAAGATATTTATATGCAGTCTATTATATTGTATTTAGTCCAATAAGTAAATATTTAATTTCTGAGCTATTATGCAGTATGTAGAATTTTGTTATACTATTGATTTACAACATGCAAAATGGCCAAAAAAACCCAACCTTGTATCACGAAACTGAATTATTATTATTATTATTATTATTTGCAAAGCTATAACCTTCGTTGGAAGAGCAGGATGTTATAAGAACAAGGGCTCCAACAATAAAAAAAATAACCCAGTTAAGAAAGAAAATAAGAAAAAAAAAGAATAGTGAGCCTGAGTGTATGCTGAAGAAAGAATTGGAATGCCATATTACAGAGGCTGTGGCATAACTCAAGACTAGAGAAAAACTGGTAGATTTCTGAGTGTCCTTCTCCGAGAAAACCTGCTTACCATAGCTAAAAAGTCTCTAACAGCTATGCAATGCAGTACTTCGAAACGTTCTGGTGATCATGAAAACGAAAATACATTTTTTATAGAATTTCAAATTTCTACATGGAATACTTGATTTAGGAACAGCAGAAAAATAATGTAGTTAGGTTTTAGTTGTTCGAACTTTCCTAAATATCAGTTTTCCTTCATATTCAGATCTGAAAAAAAAAATTTCCACTTTCACCTTTCAATCTCAGATCAATTTGTTCATCAATCGTTTTGAGCTTCCTTCCTTTTATAACGACTTATACTTTTCCTAGTATCCTTGCTCAAATCTATTTCATTTCACTATGCTTTTGTATAACAACACCAATTCTATATTTTTAGACAACTGTAAGTCATATAATACCCTTTTTCTCCCTTACTAAGAATTATACACTTGTGTGCCCGAGCCGTCAAAAAAGACATCTAAATATTTAGATAGATATGCACGTACATTCAATCCTTCCCACACTTTATCACTTTCTTAAATACAACCCTTCTGTTCTCCAATTAGTGGGAAAGTTTGTTTTCCGAGAGTTCCTCTCAGGGTCTTACCGTTACCAGGGTATAACTACTCATTTCCCCCTTATGTAACAGGATATATATGTAAATGTATATATATATATATATATATATATATATATATATATATATATATATATATATATATATATATATATATATATATATATATATATATATATATATGTGTGTGTGTGTGTGTGTGTGTGTGTGTGTATGTGTGTGTGTGTGTGTGTGTTTTGTGTGTGTGTGTAGTCACACACTGTACTTTTAATGCAAAAGAATTTTTTATCCCACAATTTGTTAGTTTTACTTGCTCTGCGCTCTCTTAAACCCACAAGCACCCATAACACTGCCAGATTCAATCATAGAATTTTGAACACTCCCTCTCTATCCTTTCTGAACTCTTTTAATCATTACCAACTGCTTTTCAATAATTTCATCCTATGTTCAGTGTCCTTTTTTTCTTATCTAAGACGACTATCATGACTGTTTTTAGTCATAATATTACATTTTCCTTAATCTATATAGTACCTATTTTATTTGGTAATTCAACAAATGACTATTAGATATGTGTTTTCTTATAATTATATTCACTTATTAGCTAGCATTTATTTTTCTTAATTACAGTATGTTATCTCCCATTGTGATTAATTAAGAGTATTGTTTATCTTTTAAGCCCTTATATTCTAAACTCTCACATTTCCCAGAGATCATATCCATTTGCATGTATTCCATGAACTATATAAAAATGAATAACTTAATCTCCCTTAATTTATTTAATATAGGTCAACATGGTTTTGTGCCCAGAAAAAGTACATAAAACCAACTGATAGCACTCTATGAAAACATATACAAAAATATGATAAATGAAAAAGGCAGATGTGGTCTATCTACATTATGCAAAAGCCTTTGACAATATAGACCATAATATATTAGGAAAAAAAATGAGAAAGCATAATATTGTGAGAAAGATAGGAAAACGGATAAGAGAATTTCTACAAAACAGAAAACAGATAGTGGTTGCAAATGACGAAAAATCAGATAAAGCTCAGGTAATATCTGGCATGCCACAGGGTACGGTATTATCTGCACTGCTGTTTGTTATGATATCAGACATAGACTGTAAATTTAACGACTCTATAGTGAGAAGTTTTGCCGATGACACAAGAATAAGTAGAGAAATTAATTGGGAATGCTATTCAGACACTTTAAAACAAGAAAAGCTGAACACATGATTATCCTTTACAAAACTTATGTACGTAGTACACTCGAGTACTGCAATGTGATATGGTACCCACACTACCAAAAGGATATTGCACAAATAGAGAGTGTATAAACGTCTTTTACTGCTAGAATAGAAGAAGTTAAGGACCTTGACTACTGGGAAAGACTACAATTTTTAAAACTATACAGACTTGAAAGGAGAAGAGAACGCTAAATGATAATACAAGCATGGAAGCAAATTAAAGGAATTACTGAAAACATCATGGAGCTAAAAATATCAGAAAGAACAAGCCGAGCTAGATTATTAGTGGCCGGAACTATACCAGGAAAACTAAGGAAGGCAAACATGACATTAACCCACTACGCAGCCGCATTGATTATGCAGCGACTATTTAATGCGCTGCCAGCTCATCTAAGAAACATATCAGGAGTGATCGTGGATGTGTTTAAGAATAAGCTCGATAAATACCTAAGATGCATCCCAGACCATCCAAAAATGGAAGATGCAAAATACACCGGAAGATGCATTAGCAACTCTGGTGGCTATAAGAGGTGCCTCACACTGAGGCACCTGGGGGAGCCCAAACATAGAATAAGGTAATAAGGCAATAAGGTACTGTCACCTACCCTTGTATTCTAATTCCCTATAAAAATCACACTTGTTTATGGTATCCTAAATAAGTCAAGTAATGATTCTAACTTTTCCTAAATATTTCACTCCTGTCTTCTTCTATACATATGATATATGAAAGAAATCTCATAATTTATGTTGCTCTCATATACAATCTTGTTCATAAAAAACTCTTCCGAGGAGTATTCCTGTTATTGCAAACGCCATCCCTACTTGAGCGTTAAGGTGATTGTCACTCATTGTCTTTCCATTTTTGCTCCAATCGAAGTCTCACTTTGTCAAGGTATTTACTAGAACAACTCTCTTCCTCCTCTTATCTTGTGTACCACATCCATGAACATTGTACCAAAAAATAGCAGATCTATACTTCCATAAACAAAATGTTCAAATAAAATGTCTTGAATACTGTACGTATGATAAACTGAACCCGTCAGTAAAGTCGAAGGAAAACAAAAACTAATTGTAACGTTTTGCGTTGTTCTGTCTTAGTCAGATATACAAGTCAAACGGACTATAAATTCCTTTGAACAGTGAATGAAATGCCTACTAGGCTTAGGCAAAGGGGGAACTTTCAAGTTTATACCAAAGTTTCAATTTGTCAGTATCTTTCGTTTATTGTCTTGTGTTAGTCATTTCTAGCAGAAATATAAAGTATTTCGACAATAACTACTGCCAAAGCATATTTATATCATGTCAAATCTACTCGGATCTCTTCATATTCATAGAAGTTGAAACCTTTTGGTTTTTAAAAGAGCACTTCTGCAGTCACCATTAACACAGGCATCGTCCTTGATGTTCAACACCCAAAAAAGAAATGCGATTATCAATTATGCTGACTAAACTTTAAGCAAATATAACAGCTGGCTCATCTATTTTCTTTAGTAAAACGATGCCCTATTCTTATGCCAAGGAACTGCTTTATATTCCATTTAAATCATGAAAGAGCATAAAAAATCAGGAACTTTCTACTCAACCTCCTCTACGACTTACTTAATTAGAGAATAAACGAAACCAATAATCAAAAGACTCGCGTGAGGCCTCGATTGGTTGAGATGTCTTGAGCCGGGGATCTAGATCATGAGACTCAAATATTCAAACGATCATTAAGTCTTTCTTGATACTGGTTATTCAGAAGGAATATCAAAATCTCACGCCAACATCAAACGGATCAGTTCTTGAGTTTCAAATTTATGACTTAGTGACCCGGTGATACGTACATCATTGGGAAATGCTTGAGTTTTCTCTCATTTCTGAGTTTGAGGAAAGTGATTTATTTCTCTTATTGTTTCCTTATAATCTATTTTCCTGCTTACCTTGCCGGAATATGCAGCAATGTCATGGGGAAGAGGAGTGGGAATAAGGAAGTCTGACATATGCAATTCTTTTGCCAAGTGTAGCCTCAAGAAAAATGTGGTCACAGCATACGGTATGGAAAGTTTGCTGATAAAGACTCACACAGACACACACACACACACACACACACACACACACACACACACACATATATATATATATATATATATATATATATATATATATATGTGTGTGTGTGTGTGTGTGTGTGTGTGTGTGTGTGTGTGTGTGTGTTTGTGTGTGTGTGTATGCGTATGGGTGTGTGCATGTGTAATTGTGTGTTCTATATGCCTGAGTGTGTTTTATAAGCAATCTCAGCTAACAGTTAAAAACTTCTATAAAAAAGACTTGTCTGGACAATTCGCCTTTCTTAGAGGAAAGGGGAAGAATTTGTTGTCATGGACAACTTACTAATTTCATTAGATGTTTGTGAACCTCAAGACATTTTCCTAAACATTGTTTACTTCAAAGCAAAAAGTGAGTGTTTTGATAGAGCAATTAATTCTATCTTTTTAATAAAACAAAAGAATCCTCTTCATTGTTGTGACATTAGAGAATGTTCACATTAGTGATACACACGCAAACGCAAACAAACACACACACACACACACTCACACACACACACACACACACACATATATATATATATATATATATATATATATATATATATATATATATATATATATATATATATATATATATATATATATATATATATATATATATATATATATATATCATCATCATCATCATCATCTTCATCATCGTCATCGTCGTCTCCTCCCACGCCCATTGACGTAAAGGGCATCAGTTACATTTCACTGGTCGTCTCTATCTCGAGGTCTTAAATCAATACATCTCCATTCACCATCTCCTACCTCACGCTTCACAGTCCTCAGCCATGTAGGTCTAGGTCTTCAAACTTTTCTAGTGCCTTGGAGCGCCAACTTAAAACTTTAGTGAACTAATCTCTTTTTGGGAGTCTAAAGATAATGACCAAACTATCTTCATCTGCCCATCACCACGATCTCATCCACATATGGCTCTTGAGTAATCTCTCTTACAGTTTCATTAACTCCAAATATTCTTCTGAGGGCTTTGTTTTCAAATCTACAAAATTTGATGGATATTCTTTCATTGTAACACCACGATTCATCTCGCAACAGTAGCATGAATTCAAATAAATTGATGTATAGCATGATTTTTATGTGTAATTTCAGGCGATTTGATTTCCAAATTTTATTTAACGTAGCCATTGTCTGATTTGAATTTTTGGAATTTTTCATTGAACTCCAATTCAAAAGAGATTATAATTCCCAAATATTTAAGTGGTTCTACTACATTAATCCTTTTTCCTTCCAATGGTATTTAACCTTCCATTGCATATTCCATTCTCATCATCTTTGTCTTCATTCTATTTATATTGAGCTAAACCTCCAGTGATATTTCATGCATTTTGGTGAGCAAGCATTGCAAGTCCTGTGGTGTTTTGTAAATATGGACATTGTCATCAGCATACTCCAGGTCAGCTATTTTTCTATTATCAATCCAATTCAATCCTTCTCCACCATCTCCAACTGTTCTACGCATTACAAAATCCATGAGAAGGATAAACAACATAGGTGACAACATATCTCCTTGGAGTACTCACCTGTTTACTGGAAATTCATTTGATTGGACTCCTTTAACATTAACATTGAATTCAATATGATCATGAACAGACTTAATCAAATTTACCTATTTAAGAGGAATTCAATAATAATGCAGATCTTTCCACAAAATTAGCCAGTGCTCACTATCAAAAGCTTTTTAATAGTCCACAAATGCCATAAACAGTGGATTCCTATATTCTACACATGGCTGTACAATATGTCTTGAAATGAAAATTTGTCAGTACAACTTCTAACTTTTATAAATCTAGCTTGTTCACCCCTCAACATTTTATCACTCTTTCTCTCTAGGCTCTTTAGAATAAGCCTACTATACATTTTCATGACAACCGACGTAAGTGTGATGCCTCTGTTATTATTGCAATCTTTCAGATCTCTAGCCGGCAATTAGTTGGCACCTCAGAGGAGTTTTGGGATAACAGTAAGAATAGCTGAAATCATGTGTGGACCTAACCAAGCTGACAGACTGAAATTGGTACCACTATCCAACACAATTAAGCGTAGGATAGATAAACTGTCAACTAATATCAAGTATCAATTAATTTCACAAGTAGAACACAGTGGTATCTTCGCCATTCAACTGGATGAAAAAAAAAAAGACTGTTGATGTATTCAGAAAAGTTAATGCTTCTTTTTTTAAATGAACCAGATGTGCAACTAGATAGGAAAAACTGCATTGAGCTCACAATAAATGGGGCGCCATCTATGCTAAGTTTTAAATCAGGATTTTTGGTGCATGTGAAAAAGGAAAATCCTTTAGTCATTGGAACACACTGTATTATCCATCGTCAAGCATTGGCAATAAAGTCTTTGCAACTTGATTCGGAGGAGATGTGTGACATCATGAAAATAGTTGTTATTCACATAAAGTCACTTACTTTGAACTCAAGATTGTCTTGTTCTTTGAGTGGGGAGATTGATTCTGAACACCGCTGTCTGTTGTATTATGCTCAAACTAGATGACGGTCCCTAGGAAAGGTTCTCGAATGATTATTTCAGATCAAAACTAAGATTGAAATATTTTTGGACGATAAGGGACACAATTTAGCACGGAAACTGAGAAATCCAAAATGCATCTCCTTCTGCGCTATTTAGTGGACATATTTTTGCATATAAATACCATGAACACATCAATGCAAGTACTAGAAGAATATGTTATCTCATTGAATGAAAAAAAAAATACAAGCATTCCGTAGCAAACTGGAGTTTTAGGACTCAAAATTAAAAATTGGCATAATAGCTGCATTCACTTAGTTAGGAGAGTTTTTGGAAGACACAAAACTGTACACTTGAGTGATGTGGGGAGTATAATGAGTGCGCATTTACATAGCCTGAGTCTGAGGATGGAAGAATATTTCCCTGGAATTAACCAACTCAACTATGCTTCTATTCAGAATCCATTCACATGTAACATTGAACATCTGCCAGAGAAAAACAAATGATCTCGAAGAAATACTTGACGTGAAACTAAGCAACCTCATATAAAATGAATTTAACTACATGAAATTATCTACATTTCAGATTAGCCTCAACAAAGAGTGCCATCTGGCACGTTTAGAGGCAGAACAAATTCTTCTACTACTCGGTTCAACTTACATGTGTC
>NW_027171786.1:20000-22500 GCF_036898095.1 Palaemon carinicauda | reverse complement strand
TATGAAATAAAATGTGAAAATCGGAGCTAGCGACTTAAAAGTTATTTGGTGACCAGTGAGAAACTACTGTCTTGAATTGAAATTCGCTCCGACATTAGGTTTGTTTATCCACCTGGAACAAGCACACATAGTTTTATCAAAATCGAACAGTAAATAAGCACACAGCAAGAAAAAAACGAGCAATAACTTGAGTGAAAGCCCGGCTGGTGATGGAGGATACCTAAAAAATAAATATTCACCAAAAATTAAAATCTCGATTTAAGGAAAAAACCCTCTGAGAGTTTGTAGGTATTATGTCACTTGATGGCCTAAAACATCTAAATATTATATTACTTAAGGCATAAGAGCAGGACAAGCAAAGAAATACACCCCTCTCCCGAAAAAGAAAAAACGAGAAATTACGATTTTTGTCTGATGACCAAAATATTGGATATAAAATCATAGTCACCCCTGAGCCCATTTTCTCTGATGTCACTGATATGAGAAAACGACTTTGAACAGTTTTAAAGGGGGAAACTATAAAAATTAGACAATTTCTAATGATATTTCGCATTTTTACTATTAACGTAAGGGGGGCGTTGATGACCAGGGGGGGGGGGGGGCATTATAGAGGCTGGAGATGAATTCTACACATATCACGGCCTTCTGATAGGCAAAAGGAAGACTTTTAGCAAAGAAAAAAATATTGGCAAAAAATCACCCTTGTAACATGGAGCCTACTTAAGAGCGCCATTTCAAGGTTTGCTGTTTCATTAAATGAAATGCATAGAAGACATTTTCCTTTTAATACAGAGTTCGCTTGCATTGACACTAAAAGTTGCAGAGATGCTATTCGACGACTTGCAAAATAAGACTTACGAGGCAGAATCTTTGGCTCGTGACCTTTTGATGTGGACAGTAAGACACAATATCCTTGAAAAACGTAACCGGTTTATCTTTGCTGCACTAAACATCTTTGGTTCTGTTGCAAGTTTAGGCTTGGGGATTTCCAATTGTCTTAAGATTAGTAATCAAAATAAAAAATTGAGTTTTTGACTCATGGAAATGAATTGATTTTATCAGAACTAAGGAATCAGTTAGCTTCAATCAATCAAATTATGAGTTTGGTGAACGAACATTCTAGTAATATCAGTCAGATTATAGAAGTACAAGATTTGTTGGCAACGTTAACATACAATAATTAAAAAATAGATCATATCCATAATAGAATTGCACATTTCATTGAGAAATCAAAAGACTATGTGGAAGCTATTACGTTAGTGACTAAAGGTGTTCTCTCACCACATTTGTTGCCAATAAAAGACTTAACGTTAATTTTGGAGAACGGACGAGAGACAATAGGTTATATTCCTTTGTTAGACGCACGTAGCTTAGAATTTAATTACAGCCTAATTACAGTAAGCGTTGAAAATCATAGGATTATGATTACAATTCCCTTTGATTCTTCCGATACCTGGCAATCTTCCAGGATATCACTATTTCCGATTTTAATGACGAATAACTCAAACCCAGTAATATCCAGTTTGACAGGAAACGTATTAATTTCCCCAGACAAGGAAACATATACGGTCAATAAAGACTTAAATCAATTAACTCACTTCTCAGAGCAATGAATAAAAAAAATATGTACAGCTGACTCTTTTGAATTCCATAAATACTTAATGGATTCATGCGAGTTAGGTATAGTGCTAAACGGTGCTCTCTCCCATACACATGAAAGTTGTCTGAAGAAACTTTATCCCTTTGACGATAATAAGTTCAATTGCAGACTAAACAACGGCTCATGGATACAATATGACAAGGGCGGCTTCAATGTATCATGCCCGGACGGATCCAAGTCCTATTCCCAAATCTTCGTTGCAGCAGATGGTTGCATCGGTACGTCCACGAATTACACGGTCCAAGGAATCAACACTATCATCAGAGAACGGGCCTACTTCGTGAACTTCACATGGTTGACTACAATCCCATCTTTACCTCTCCCATGCAACACACGAGTGGCTAAGCGGTTGATGAAATTAACCGAGATGGACCACCCGACACCGACTTATGCAGATCTTCGTTTCTACGTGTTACTAGCAGCAATCAGCGTTACGGTGATGATATTCAGCGCCGTTAAGATCATTGTTTGGCGTAGGTTAAGAAAAAATAAGTTAGAGTTCGAACATAACGTTTTGCCATGTCCAGACAAAACTCCTATTTTATTTCAATTTAAAGCTGTTTGAAGTTAGCCCCTTTATTCGCTCAAAGGAGTACAATTGTCTTGGAAACGTGTTGTGCACGAAAAGCAGTTAGTATGCTAGTAATGTGTAGTTGAAGAGACTTTGGAACATTTACATTTGAAAAAAAAAATTAAAAACATTTTAAAGCCATTTAAAATATAAATAATTTTTGGGGCATCTAATAAAATGTATAACCTTAAATGTTAAAATAAAGAATCTATGAGCATCTAATAAAATCTATAAGCCCTGAATATATATATATATATATATATATATAT
>NW_027171786.1:5000-12500 GCF_036898095.1 Palaemon carinicauda | reverse complement strand
TTGAGATAATTTCAGTAATGCTAGGAAAGAGCTTTGTGAGGGCACAATTGATGTCATTCTCTGGGTTCAATCTATTTCTCTCCTTGCTTCGGATGATTTAAAAGAGCTGAAAAGCCAGCCTGACACATGTAAGTTGAACCGAGTAGTAGAAGAATTTGTTCTGCCTCTAAACGTGCCAGATGGCACTCTTTGTTGAGGCTAATCTGAAATGTAGATAATTTCATGTAGTTAAATTCATTTTATATGAGGTTGCTTAGTTTCACGTCAAGTATTTCTTCGAGATCATTTGTTTTTCTCTGGCAGATGTTCAATGTTACATGTGAATGGATTCTGAATAGAAGCATAGTTGAGTTGGTTAATTCCAGGGAAATATTCTTCCATCCTCAGACTCAGGCTATGTAAATGCGCACTCATTATACTCCCCACATCACTCAAGTGTACAGATTTGTGTCTTCCAAAAACTCTCCTAACTAAGTGAATGCAGCTATTATGCCAATTTTTAATTTTGAGTCCTAAAACTCCAGTTTGCTACGGAATGCTTGTATTTTTTTTTCATTCAAAGAGATAACATATTCTTCTGGTACTTGCATTGATGTGTTCATGGTATTTATATGCAAAAATATGTCCACTAAATAGCGCAGAAGGAGATGCATTTTGGATTTCTCAGTTTCCGTGCTAAATTGTGTCCCTTATCGTCCAAAAATATTTCAATCTCAGTTTTGATCTGAAATAATCATTCGAGAACCTTTCCTAGGGACCGTCATCTAGTTGGAGCATAATACAACAGACATCGGTGTTCAGAATCAATCTCCCCACTCAAAGAACAAGACAATCTTGAGTTCAAAGTAAGTGACTTTATGTGAATAACAACTATTTTCATGATGTCACACATCTCCTCCGAATCAAGTTGCAAAGACTTTATTGCCAATGCTTGACGATGGATAATACAGTGTGTTCCAATGACTAAAGGATTTTCCTTTCTCACATGCACCAAAAATCCTGATTTAAAACTTAGCATAGATGGCGCCCCATTTATTGTGAGCTCAATTCAGTTTTTCCTATTTAGTTGCACATCTGGTTCATTCAAAAATAAGAAGTATTAACTTTTCTGAATACATCAACAGTCTTTTTTTTTTTCATCCAGTTGAATGGCGAAGATACCACTGTGTTCTACTTGTGAAATTAATTGATACTTGATATTAGTTGACAGTTTATCTATCCTACGCTTAATTGTGTTGGATAGTGGTACCAATTTCAGTCTGTCAGCTTGGTTAGGTCCACACATGATTTCAGCTATTCTTACTGTTATCCCAAAACTCCTCTGAGGTGCCAACTAATTGCCGGCTAGAGATCTGAAAGATTACAATAATTACAGAGGCATCACATTTACGTCGGTTGCCATGAAAATGTATAGTAGGCTTATTCTAAAGAGCCTAGAGAGAAAGAGTGATAAAATGTTGAGGGGGGAACAAGCTAGATTTATAAAAGTTAGAAGTTGTACTGACAAATTTTCATTTCAAGACATATTGTACAGCCATGTGTAGAATATAGGAATCCACTGTTTATGGCATTTGTGGACTGTTAAAAAGCTTTTGATAGTGAGCACTGGCCAATTTTGTGGTAAGTTCTACATTATTATTGAATTCCTCTTAAATAGGTAAATTTGATTAAGTCTGTTCATGATCATATTGAGTTTAAAGTTAATGTTAATAGAGTCCTATCAAATGAATTTCCAGTAAACAGGTGAGTACTCCAAGGAGACAAGTTGTCACCTATGTTGTTTATCCTCCTCATGGATTTTGTAATGCATAGAACAGTTGGAGATGGTGGAGAAGGATTGAATTGGATTGGTAATAGAAAAATAGCTGACCTGGAGTATGCTGATGACAATGTCCATATTTACAAAACACCACAGGACTTGCAATGCTTGCTCACCAAAATGCATGAAATATCACCGGAGGTTTAGCTCAATATAAATAGAATGAAGACAAAGATGATGAGAATGGAATATGCAATGGAAGGTGAAATACCATTGGAAGGAAAAAGGATTAATGTGGCAGAACCATTTAAATATTTAGGAATTATAATCTCTAATACAGGGTCTTTTGAATTGGAGTTCAATGAAAAATTCCAAAAGTTCAAATCAGACAATGGCTACGTTAAATAAAATTTGGAAATCAAATCGCCTGAAATTACACATAAAAATCACGCTATACATCAATTTATTTGAATTCATGCTACTGTTGCGAGATGAATTGTGGTGTTACAATGAAACAATATCCACCAAATTTTGTAGATTTGAGAACATAGCCCTCAGAAGAATATTTGGAGTTAATGAAACTGTAAGAGAGATTACTCAAGCGCCATATGTGGATAAGATCGTGGTGAGGGGCAGATGAAGATAGTTTGGTCATTATCTTTAGACCCCCCAAAATAGATTAGTTCACTAAAGTTTTAAGTTGGTGCTCCAAGGCACTAGAAAAGTTTGAAGACCTAGACCTACATGGCTGAGGACTGTGAAGCGTGAGGTAGGAGATGGTGAATGGAGATGTATTGATTTAAGAACTCGAGATAGAGACGACCAGTGAAATGTAACTGAGGCCTTTTACGACAATGGGCGTGGGAGGAGACGACGATGACGATGATGAAGATGATGATGATGATATATATATATATATATATATATATATATATATATATATATATATATATATATATATATATATATATATATATATATATATATATACATATATATATATATATATATATATATATATATATATATATATATATATATATATATATATATATATATATATATATATATATATACATATATATATATATATATATATATATATATATATATATATATATATATATATATATATATATATATATATATATATATATATATATATATATATATATATATATATATATATATATATATATATATATATATATATATATATATGTGTGTGTGTGTGTGTGTGTGTGTGTGTTAATTGATTTATGTCTTTAATGACCGTATATGTTTCCTTGTCCGGAGAAATTAATACGTTTCCTGTCAAACTGGATATTACTGGGTTTGAGTTATTCGTCATTAAAGTCGGAAATGGTGATATTCTGTAGGATTGCCAGGTATCGGAAGAATCAAAGGGAATTGTAATCATAGTCCTATGATTTCTAACGCTTACTGTAATTAGGATTTAATAAAATTCTAACCTACGTGCATCTAACAAAGGAATATAATCTAATTTCTCCCATCCGTTCTCCACAATTAACGTTAAGTCTCTTATCGGCAACAAATGTGGTGACAGTACACCTTTAGTCGCTAACGTAATAGCTTCCGCAAGGTCTTTTGATTTCTCAATGAAATGTGCAATTCTGTTATGGATATGATCTATCTTTTAATTATATGTTAGCGTTGCCAACAAATCTTGTACTTCCATAATCTGACTGATATTACTAGAATGTTTGTTCACCAAACTCATAATTTGATTGATTGAAGCTAACTGATTCCTTAGTTCTGATAAAATCAATTCATTTTCATAAGTCAAAAACTCAATTTCTTATTTTGATTACTAATCTTAAGACAATTGGAAATCCCTAAGCCTAAACTTGCAACAGAATCAACGATGTTTAGTGCAGCAAAGATAAACCGGTTACGTTTTTCAAGGTTATTGTGTCTTACTGTCCACATCAAAAGGTCACAAGCCAAAGATTCTGCCTCGTAAGTCTCATTTTGCAAGTCGTCGAATAGCATCTCTGCAACTTTTAGTTTCGATGCAAGTGAACTCTGTATTAAAAGGAAAGTGTCTTCTATGCATTTCATCTAATGAAACAGCAAACCTTGAAATGGCACTCTTTAAGCTAGTGATATCATTCGCTGGGAGAAAAATTGCTTCTATGCGTACTTCAACAACTACGTTACTTGATGTAATAAAAACGTCTTCTTGTCTCTCTACTATAGTCACATATTTAAAATCTATACTTTTAGTTTTAGAGCTCTTCCCACACGAGAAAAATGTCTGAGTGAAAAATATCACTCCTAACAATAAAATATTCATCTTAGAAACCTGTAACGAGAAAAATATATGTAATTACTCCTGTATTAAGAAGAAAAAATGTTAACATATAAATTTCATAGACAAGAAATAAAAAGAAAAAATCCCTCACTTCCTTCTCTCTTATTTTAATTCCTTATGTGAGCCAATGGTACAATTCTCTCATCAGTGGGTTGGGATACGTTTTAAACTCTAAATCTATTGGCCGTTAATGTTTCCAAAATGCTAAATGGGCCTTCAAACTTAGGTGTTAGTTTATAATTGAGTCCTTTACATACATTTACCTGTATGTATACATTATCACCCATGGTATATGTTTTATTTGGCTTCACTATTTTATCATGATTCCTTTTCATTATGTTTTGTGATTCTTCTAAATTCTTTCGAAGGATATCAAAACGACTTTTGCTTGCATTTATACATTCTTTTAAAGGATTTGATAGCTTAGTTGTAGGCGTTAATACATGGAAAGGTGTTCTAAATGGGGTACCATACAATGCCTCTTGCGGCGACATTTTAATTGATATATGATATGAGTGATTTAGAGTACTTAGTACCGCAGGTATTGCAATATCTCAATTGCGGTGTGATCCTCCTAGTGTTAATCCTGATATGTTTAAAACCTTCCTATTTGCTCTTTCCACTATCCCATTCAACTCTCAGTGATAGATCATAATATTGATTTTCTTTATGCTAAGGAATTCACACAATGTGGTAAGGAAATGATTATTAAATTCTCCACCCAAGTCTGAGATTATCATGTGTGGAATTCCATGTTTACAAATGTAACACTTGTAAAACTTCCTAGTGCATTCAATCGCAGTTTTAGTTTTAAGCGCTATCAATTCTGTATATCGAGTCAAAGCATCTACAATTACTAAGAGGTGCTTATTTCCTCTGTCTGACTCGTAAAATCCTGTTAATAAATCAAAATGCATCCTTTCAAAGGGTTGATTGGGCACGGGATAAGCCCCTAGGCTGACAGGTGTTTTCGTGTGCCCTTAGTTTTCCTAACAAGTGCGACAATTAGCTATGTGTTTTTTTTTATATCTGTAACCATCGTATGCCAATAAAAGAATGATTTGGCTTTCTGTGACATTATGGAGAACCCCAGGTGTCCATGCAAGGGGTTTGCATGCAACCAATTTAGTACAGTGGATATAAGTGAGATTGGTACCCCTACCTGGTCGCTAGTCACACGTGGTGTATTGCAAGTTTTCCTTGTCACGGATCTACACAGAATATTGTCTTTGATTATATAATTCTGCTGCGTATACTTTATATATTCAAGGCCTTTCCTTACGATTTCTTTCCAAAGCATTTATATTTTTTTCTAATTTCTGATCTTTTTTTTTTGTTCAATCTGTAATAATTCAGCACTCCAGCTCAGATCTTCTTGTTCAGATATAGTTTTAACAATAGGCATGGATGTTGATATATTTATTAATTCAGCTAATGGCCCCGTACAAGATGACATGGGGTTGCGTGATAATGCATCAGCAATGATATTTGCTTTCCCTGGTAAGTACCCAATTCTCGCGCCAAAATCTTGGATGATCAAATGCCACCGAGTTCGTTTGGGGCTGTGACTAAAGCCTTTAAAGAAGTCGGTTAGGGGTTTATGATCAGTAAGAACCTTAAAGGGATATCCGTATATTATGAACTTAAAATTCACTAGTGAATTAACAGTAGCTAGTCCTTCCTTGTCTATTACTGTATACTTACTTTTGGAAGTTCTCAGTTTTCGAGAGTAAAAAGCTATCGGGAAAAAATGTTTTTCATATTGCTGAAGCAATACCCCTCCTACTCCTAAGTCTGAGGCGTCTGTTGCAATGAAGAATTCCTTACTGAAGTCAGAAAATTATAAGATAGGAGAACTACACAGTTCATCTTTTAAGGTATTAAACGCCTGTTGATGCTGCTCAGACCATATGAAATCTATGCCCTTAGTAAGATCAGTTAGGGGAGCGGCTATTATTGAATAATTGCGTATAAAACGCCTGTAATATCCACTACACCCCAGAAATTGCTGTCTTCCCTTGACATTAGTAAGTATTGGAAAGTTACGGATAGCTGACACCTTATCGTGGACTACTTTAAGACCTTGGCTAGACACCGTAAAACCCAAATAGACTAATTCTGTTTTGAAAAATTACCACTTACTAATCTTTACCCTTAAGTTATGTTGTCTTAGTCTCTGTAGTACTAGTTCTAGTTTACGTAGATGTTCTTCTAAGGTATTGGAAAATATTACAAGGTCGTCCATATAGACATGCAATATTTCCCCTAGCAGGTCTCTAAACACTATGTTAATTATTCTTGTAAATGTTATGGGAGCACAACGTAAACCAAAGGGCATACGTAAAAATTCATAATGTCTTCTTGCTGTGCTGAAGGCAGTTGTATGGGATACTTCTGTCTTCTAAGTGATATCTGGTGAAAGCCTTTAAGTAAGTCCAAACGGGTAAAATATTTATTCTGACCTAACAAAGATAAAATATCATCAGTACATAGCACTGGAAATCGATCAGGGATCGTTTCCTCATTCAAGCGACAAAAATCTACGCAGATATGCCCTGTTCGATCTTTTTTCGGTACACAACTATTAATGGAAAATTATAAGGGGCTGTTCGACTTCCTAATGACTCCTTCTTCTGGCATTTTACCTACTTCATCATTTATATCATTCTGGAATTTCATAGGAAGTCTGTACGAGGGTACATAGATAATTTTCTGCTTGTCCTTTAACCTTATTTGATGTGCTCTGACATCTGTCCCTTCCTAAGGACCCATCCGTAGTGGAAAAAGAAAAATTAAGATATTCAGTTAAAAAGTCCAAAAAATTTTCTGCTGAATTTCTTCTTCTTGAATGTCTTTATTGATTTTATTTTTAATAGATTGCAAAAGGGATTCATCCCCAACTAATTGAGCATGATTGATTTCAGCGACGGTAAGAATACGATGTTTATAAACTTCTACATCCAAGATATGTTGATTTTTTTGAATTACTAAAGTGGTATTTAAATGATTACAGACTTCAATATTACATTGTTGATGTGAGCCTACTGTATAATATAGCTTGTGTGACAGACAATCTGTTAGTTTTCAAAGTGTCGGAAAGGATTAATATTTCAGATCCCGGTAACGTTTTCTTTAATTACACTATTAAATTCGAAGGTACGTTTGGCTCGATAGATTGCGTGCAAGATGATATTACGGGTGAACGAGAATTCTGTTGGCGTCGCGTACATTATTTTTTTTTATTAGTGAGACAAGTTATTGGTTCTTTCAACGTACGTCATTTTTTATTTGTCGTCTCCTTTTTATCCAAAACGGATTTTTAGGTATTAGAAGACATATAGAGTTTTCCTTTGATATACACGCCGTGCTTGGCAGGGGCTAAGATAACGTTTTGATTACCCATAGA
>NW_027171785.1:97500-115000 GCF_036898095.1 Palaemon carinicauda | reverse complement strand
TTCTCTAAATCTCTATATGTATGTTCGTACTTTTGCTTTCCCTATAAATTGTAAGAAACCTCTCTCAATAAATCAGTCCTCTGAGGAAGTATCACGAAACTAGTCAGGACTCAAGTGTATATTCTGTATTTTCATTTTCCCTGTGGTTCTTCTGCATCTGAGCATCACGTTTTCCTGTGATTTTTACGCATATATATATATATATATATATATATATATATATATATATATATATATATATATATATATATATATATATATATATATATATATATATATATATATATATATATATATATATATATATATATACTGTAGATATACGTATGAAACTATGTATATATATATATATATATATATATATATATATATATATATATATATATATATATATATATATATATATATATATTTATATTTATATTTATATATATAAATATATAAATACAAGAATTATAATAATAATAATAATAATAATAATAATAATAATAATAATAATAATAATAATAATAATAATAATAATAATAATAATTGTAATAATAATAATAATAATTCAATCATAGACTTCATTGAACTGATAAGCTATTTTAACGTATTGTTTTCTTATTTCTTATTTTATTTTATTCAACACTTTCATTATGGTAATATAATATTTTTTTGAGATACTTGGTGAATCTTTTTTTTTTTTTTTAAATAACGTTCTAGCGTTGAAATTCCTGAATCCTTTTGTTTTACTTTTTATTAATATACTTCCACCAAAGTTTATCGTTCTTATTTTTATCAAATCATTGAATTATCTCAATCCCTAATCCAGCGTCTATTACGTATTAGCTTTTATTTTTTTACCCAATAGTTTAGCTTTCTCAAGATGATTTTCAACCTTTTTGAGTTCCAATTTATTCCATCCTTTTTTGTTCTCAAATTAATCATTTTAATTTTCATTGTCTTTTTTGCAACCATTTGAGATGAAGATACTCGTGATTATATATAACAGGTATTATAACCCACAATTACAGGTCTCTATCTCTCTAGATCCAGTTCTTCTAATATTTTTTGAAATAGTGACCTCGCTGTCTCGTCACATTCAGCATATATTTTCTGTTAATCTTTCTTTTGATGATTTAGTGAAGCAACTATTTCATTTGTACCGGCTTGTATTACCGAATATATGCCAACTCACTGGATTAATTCCTCACCAGAGTATTCACCGAAGGCATCATTCCTTACTCCTTATCATTACAGACGGTTAATATTTAGTATTTGTGAATTTTCCTTTTTTATTATTTTATAAAATGAAATACTGATGATATCATATTGATTTGATATAAATGAAAATACAATCCTATTCTTTCTAGTGTATTATTTACATATTCTTATGAATGTCGTTTCGGCGAGATCTTGCAATACCAACACCCACACCCTTGAATCTTACTTACTGACAATTGTCTCCTCAACACATATATTCCCCTTACCTTATCATAAACTGGAATCTTGGACAGAAGGGAAATTAAAACAAACCATACCCTTAATACTATATTTCTTAAAACTGAAACGCTCAACACAAATAATCCACAATTAAATTATCAAAACACTTAAATATATAATAACCGTATACCATTCAATTAAATCCCACCAAAAACCTAGCAAACTTAATAATAAATTTAATACCAACACACAAATATGTATGCTTATATATTTATAAGTACAGACACTCGTCCAAATGAGCCAAAGTCTTAATTGATGACACACTGACACAGCCGTCCACACACTGCAGAACTGTCTTTTACTGTACACAACCACAGCTTTGTGGCTAGCAACACACTGAGCGGTAATTTTCCGCAACTACCTCCCTGATTGAGGTCCTGGAGATCATCAACGTCATCATCATCGTCATCATCATCATCATGCGTAATCTTAATAAACAGACCAGGTCATCAACAGCTGGGCAATTCAAAAGAGCAATCTAAACAAAATCAATCACAGGCCCGGTCATCAACAATAAACCCACTTTCTAAATTTAGTCTCTCCAAAGGAGGAATCACAGCCTGCCAAAATAAAAAAGAAAAACACTTACGAACACTCCTAGCTAGCTAAACTATCGCACTATAATCAAAGATGAATAATAAATTGTTCCTATCATTCTCAATCCTGACAATCAAAGATAAACAAAACTGTACTTACTCAAAAATAAAATAAACACGTCCAACGCTGGTAAGAAAAATAATAGTAAAGCCAGCATTCACACATACAACCGCCTATAACAGCAGTCAAATCAAAAAGCCACTCAATCAAGACATTCACCACTGTCGTAACTTAGCTACAAACAAAAACAGTCTCATTTATACCAACAGTCTTTCTCACAACAAACAATCAATACACTAACTACTCTCTCTCTCTCTCTCTCTCTCTCTCTCTCTCTCTCTCTCTCTCTCTCTCTCTCTCTCTCTCTCTCTCTCTCTCTCTCTCTCAGGATTTAGCAAAAAAACAAAAATAAAAAAAAATTAATCCTCCACATTCCTCCGCCCTTACTTCGCCAAATCTTACTACATTTTCACACAACCACTTATATTAATTTTCTCATTACTCAGTCGCAGTCGGGAACGGGACCATTACTCCGAGTAACTGGGCCTTCATACACTGTCATTCACTTCTTCCTCTTCACAATCATTCGCTACATTAACACTTCCTATCTAAATCCCTATCATCTAATATATCATGTACAATTATATCTACCACGTTCTTATCTGGACCTAAAACTATACTCATTTTTGTGAACAGTTCATCCATTTCATCAAAAACTTTCTCAACTTTAGCAAAACATTCATATATGCTACTCATCATGCTCCTCTCTCTCTCTCTCTCATTCTCGCAATCGCCATCCTTTCCTTTACATCATCTAAGGAAATGCCACACACACTATAGGTATCATTCATACTCAGCCATGGTTCACTTGCACATTTACACCCTTGTCATACTTATTCGTGTTGCTACCTATACCTATAAATTTCTCTTGCACTTCCTCCTCACTTAAAACTTTCAAATGCTTCTTTTCTCTATATTTAACTTGCACTAATTGTTTATTTTCCAGCCCTAACTTCTAATGCATACTAGATTCATACTTGCTCATTCCCAACCAATTTTTCATCCCATTCTCACAAACATTGATCATATTCCTTCCACACACACAGGAGGACTCATCCAGCTGAACCCTCTTACACTCTAGTTTCCCGAACATCCTGGCTGACTTAATCCCTTCTTCCTACATACTCTAGCTACATGCCCATCAACACTAAATTTAGTACACTTACACATTCTAGCATAATGAACCATCCTTACCACAATTACCACAAATCACATTCATACAATTACGACATCCACTCGCTATGTGCCCAGACATACCACACCGATAACATTTTACCCCTTTCTTTTTCTTGCACTCAATAATTCTATGCCCTACTTCACCCCATCCAAAACTAGCACCTAGAGCTCATCTACATCCATTCTTCTTATGTCCTACTTTCTCACATCTATAACACTTCTGTTCACGGACACAACTACCTGACCTACCTCGCTGCGCACTAGCACTCCTATCTCTCGAAACCTAATTCCCTTACCTAAACCCTTCATTTGCCCTTACAGGTATTCCCACATTATTCGCCCAAACACTCCTATCTACTACATTATCAGCTACCCTTTTCGGTCCTCACAAAATTGCATCCTTATAACTGCCAAATTCTATTACACTTTCTTCCATTCCAGTTCTTACACTCACATGTTTACTTTCTTTCATGCACCTATCTAAATCATAATCCTCAACTATCTCTAATATATCATCCCATGTCAGTCTTTTTTTCGTCCACTTCATTTTCTCCTTCCGTTTCAAATTAATAAACTCAGCAACATTCTCAGGTAAGGTCGCCAAAAACTTCCTCATTAACTCCTTATTCTCATTTATACCTTCATCCCCTTACATCTTCCTAGCTAAAGTTTCCAACCTACATACATACATCGATATCTATTCTCCTACATTCATCCGTGCCTCATCAAAATCATTCTTACGCTTATACCTAACACTCCCTTTCATAAGTTTTACCTGTTCAATTATTTTCTTTTTTACACTTTCATAATCAACTTCCCCTACACTCATTATCACACTATACATTATCAACAAATACCTAGTCAAATATTCTCCTAACTCCCTTGCCCAAACTATCTTACTATCACCATACTTATCCTGACAATACCTCTCATACTCCTTGAAAGAAATCGTATCCATCCCTACTACTATGCTCATTGAACCTTTCACACCGAGGTACCTCTCTCATAAACACAGTCTTACACACATCACGTTCATTCTCACTGTCATCATCACTGCAACCCTCCTTCTTGTTTCCTACTTCCTCGCTAGAGTATAAAGAATCTAATTCCACACTAATACTCTTATCCTTGATCATAATCTTCCTAGCCCTTTTCTTACTCACCACTTTCACCCATTCACGATCATCCTTGCTATCATCCTGGCTCATATTCCTATCCTTGATCCACGGTCCAGATATACCAGGTCAGCCAGCCAGAGTACCGATTTTAAGCCTCTTCTGCGCACCTACGTCATCTGAAGGGGTTTAGTGTTGGCGAGACCCATTAAGAATGTAGATCTATCACACAGTCAATGTAAATAAAACAACATTTTACCTGTGAAAAATATTTTATTAAGTTACAACTCTCATTCTTTTTTCTTAAGGCCTCCCTGCATGGTTGTCCTTGAGGTTTTTATACTTTATCAAATTATTAAGATATCGCATTCAAAAATATTCCGATATCTTAACAAAAAAACCAATAACATCGTCAGGAACTTTTATACCAGACTGTTTTAATTCTAAATAAAGATTTTTAAAACAATTTTTTCCCTCCATGAGAGCTTCCCCGTGTACAACATTAAAAATCTCCCGCATTATTAACATCTATGAAAAAAACTGACTAGAAGGTGCATGTAATTCCCCCCGATTAACACATGCTATCCAAGTATCATTCCTTGGCACTTCTTCAGCCTTTTTTCCTAACTCAGGATATTTTACACAAAATTTCTTTACAATATATTCACCAATGTATTTAAGAGCTTCTTCCTCAATTGCTCCCCCAACATCTTTCTTTCTTTGCTTTCAAAAGGTCTTCTTCCTCGTCTAAAGAATCTTTCTCTGAATCAAAATCTAAGTTTCGGAATATCTGCGTTGTTAGTCATATTTCTAACGTTAAGTTCCCTTTCGTCATAGATTCATCGTCTTTGTCTGATTCATGAGATTTTCCAACGGTGGTGATATTACACTTTTCACTTAATAATTTAATTTCCTTTCCTAGTAACATTTTTTTTAGCCGAAATTTGAAGTTCACAGCCTAATGATAATCATAGTGCCCATCCATTTGCCTTTGTTCAAGGGAATCTTGATTTAGTTTTTGTGTAAGTAGGTAGTCAATTTCTAGGACTTTCAATACCTAGTAACCTAGACTCTATGTCATCTTTGTAATCGCTTAGTATAAAATAAATTGAGCAAAGAGTAGCATCCACAACGTTAATTCTGTCTTCACGGAAACATGCGTGTATCCACTGGTCTATGCATGGTTTTTCTTATGGAAAGCGATGGTATTTTATGTTTGAGCTTTTAGTTTTATCATGTCTATTATAACAGCCAAATACTGTGCAGTTACTTGGCATTATAAGTGACGGAATTAATGAATGAATAAAATTATAATGGACACAGCGTCTCCTATTGTTTACGTTGCTTCTATATGTACCTAACTAAGGCAATGATCCTTTGTTTCGTTTACCCACGTGTGTGAGACGGGGAAGCTTGACGTCACAGTATGGTTTATTCACAGCTTAAGCTGCGCGTTGGCTGACCTGGTATATATAGACCTTGACTTGATCATACTCTTCCTAGCCCTTTTCTCACCCACCGCTTTCACCCATTCACGATCATCCTTGCTATCATCCTGACACTTTTTCTTCTCTTTCTTCACATCACTTTTACCTCTCTTTTCATTCTTCCTATCACATTTCTGTTCATCCTTACTATGCTTAATTCCCCTATCTTCAATCTCACTATCACTATTACTATTACTATCACTATCACTTCCTTTACCATTATCACCTACCTTAACCTTCTCTTCCAATAGCAACCCTTTACCTGTAACAGAGGCCACTCTTCCGACTGCGCCTTCACCCATGAAAGTTTTCATCATTCCCATTACTTGCCCCATCATAACTTCCAATCGTTTTTCCATTCGTTCCTCATTCTCTTGCATCCTCGTCTCAAAACCTTCTTCCACTCTCTGTACAGTTCCCTTTAGCTCCCCAAGTTCCTTATGCATTGCCTCATTCTCAGAATTCAACCTCTCATTCTCTACTAGCAACCTCTCGTTCTCAACTATCAACTTCTACCCCCATTCTTTATAATGCCGCAATTCCTCCTCCAAAACCTTTAATTTGTCTTCCATTGCCATGAACTTGTTCTTCAGCCTTAAATCTAATTCCTAATCCTATCAGTCCTTTGTTCAAGAGTCCAGCTTCCAATCCCACCTCGGCAGGTCCTATTCGGGTGCCAAAATAATGTGGCGGGATGTTGATATACCAACCCCCACACATTTGAATCTTACTTACTGGACTCTTGGACAGAAGGGAAAATAAAACAAACCATACCCTTAATCCTATATTTCTTAAAACTAAAATGCTCAACATAGATAATCCACAATCAACTTATCAAAACAATTAAATATATAATAACCGTATATCATTCACATAAATCCCCCCCAAAAAACTAACAAACTTAAAATTAAACTTCACACCAACACCCGAATATGTATACTTATATATTTATAAGGACAGACACTCGTCCAAAACGAGACAGTCTTAATTAATGGCACACTGACACAGCCGTCCACACACTGCAGAACTGTCTTTTACTGCACACAACCACAACTTTGTGGCTAGGAACACACTGTGTGGTAATTTCCCGCAACCACCTCCCTGATTGGGGACCTGGATATTATCATCATCATCATCATCATCATCATGCGTAATCTTGATAAACAGACCAGGTCATCAACAGCTGGTCAATTTAAAAGAGCAATCTAAACAAAATCAATCACAGGCCAGGTCATCAACAATAAACTCACTTTCTAAACTTAGTCTCTCCAAAGGAAGAATCACGGCCTGCCAAAATAAAAAATAAAAACACTTACGAACACTCCTAGCTAACTAAACTATCTCACTATAATCAAAGATAAATAATAAGTTGTTCCTATCATTCACAATCACAACAAGCAAAGATAAACAAAACTGTACTTACTCAAAAATAAACCAAACACTTCCAACGCTGGTAAGAAAAATAATAGTAAATCCAGCATTCACACAAACAACCGCCTCTATCTGCAGTCAAATAAAAAAGCTATTCACCCAAGATATTTACCACTGTCGTATCCTAGCTAACAACATAAACAATCTCATTTATACCAACAGTCTTTCTTACAAATCAATTCTCTCTCTCTCTCTCTCTCTCTCTCTCTCTCTCTCTCTCTCTCTCTCTCTCTCTCTCTCTCTCTCTCTCTCTCTCTCTCTCTCTCTCTCTCAGGATTTGACAAAAAAAAAATAAATAAATAAAATTTAATCTTCCGCTTCGTTGTTTAGCCACCCCATATTAATCTCTCTCTCTCTCTCTCTCTCTCTCTCTCTCTCTCTCTCTCTCTCTCTCTCTCTCTTATAATTTTTCTCTGTTGACCTGATACATTTTGTCTTTTCTGCGTATAGTCAGAACTGTGATTTCCTTTTAAAGCAAACCTTTTTCCAGTTATGCATATTTTAAATTGCTGTCAGGTGGTGACAGAATTAGTCACACAAAAGTTAATTTAACGCACCATGCACACGAATATATATGGAACCTTTTTATTTACAGATGGTGTATTTGCCAGCAAACTGTTTGCTACTGATGATAAATTTACCAAAGAATTGTTTTATGAATTCTGCGAAAAAATCCCAATCTTCTTCAACTTAAAGATCGTATTCTTTTTTTTTTTTTTTTAATGAATAAAGTTTCCTTTCTTGATTGGTGATGAAATATAAGATTCTTCCTGTTTCTTGGTAATGTACAGTTTATCGTTGATAATATCATAACCTAAATTCTTATCTTAGACACACACACGCACACACACACACACACACATATATATATATATATATATATATATATATATATATATATATATATATATATATATATATATATATATATATATATATATATATAAATATATATATATATATATATATATATATAAATATATATATATATATATATATATATATATATATATATATATATATATATATATATATATATATATATATATATATATATATATATATATATATATATATATATATATATATATATATATATATATATATGATTATATATATATATATATATATATATATATATATATATATATATATATATATATATATACATATATATATATGTATTAATATATATATATATATATATATATATATATATATATATATATATATATATATATAAAATGCATATTATATATACAGTATATATATATATATATATATATATATATATATATATATATATATATATATATATATATATATATATATATATATATATATATATATATATATATGTATATAAATATATATATATATATATATATATATATATATATATATATATATATATATATATATATATATATATATATATATATATATATATATATATATATATATATATAAAGAGGTCTAAATGTAATTGTGGGAATGTATATGTTTGGATGCTGTTGCTGTTTTTAGAATGATATATTATTAATTCATTGTCCTCATTTATATATTTCTTTATTTCCTTCCCTCACCGGGCTATTTTTCCCTGTTGGAGCCCTGGGGCTTATAGCATCTTGCTTTTCCAGCTAGGGTATTAGCTTGGCTAATAATAATAATAATAATAATAATAATAATAATAATAATAATAATAATAATAATAATAATATATATATATATATATATATATATATATATATATATATATATATATATATATATATATATATATATGCTTGTGCATAACCTCTTTTTACTCATAAATATCAGTATAAAAAAGGTACACTGTTATGTATTAAATTTGTCAAAATTCATCTCTTTGGAACTTTGGATATATCCTTAACTGGTACAATTTTCATTTTTAGCCACTTACAAAGCATTGTCAACTTTTTTTTTTTATGTCTTATTTTCTGTAGAAATTCCTCTATTAATCTAGTAATATTTCATATATATGTGAATTGAACTTTTCTATAATAATACGTGGAAGCTTATTATTTTTTCATCCTTGGCTCTACTTAACCTTTCAACTTTATATTGCATATATAATTTCCGACTTTCCTATGTTTCACGATTTCTTCTCAAATGCTTTGTAGCTCGCGTATTTTGGTGTTTTAAAATCTTCTCTCATATTTTCAGCTTTTGTTTCTGAAAATATAGATACTCGTAGTGCTCCAGCTATCTACAGAATAGTTGCATGTATGATTTCATTTTTGGGCTCAAGCCATGTCGTCCTGATGGAAGTTCCTCTAAGGTAGCTTCCTAGGGTAAATTATAACTACGGCGATATTCCCAGAGAATTTACCTTAAGGTACCCAGAATTCTAACTCCTGGAGCGAATATCCCTAATAAAAGAATCAGGGATATCGCAAAATATCAGCGGACGTATTCTTGACACGCCACATGGCAATCTGTACCCCGAACAGAGTTTACACTTCGTAGGGGTCAAATGGTAAGAAAACGAAAACGATAAGAAAGGGGGGAGCCGTTCGTAAGGCATCTCTCCTCCCCGTTTCGTAAGCGTGCCCTGCGCCGCTCGCGGCGCCATCTGTATTCCTTTTTGCGTAGCTATACAACTCGGGGTTTTCCCTGTGTTTCTACCAAATATCTTGGATTTACTCTAGCTAATATGCTTTCTCCAACTTCTTCTGCTTCCGATAAGTTGAGTACCATTTCTTTTATGTATAAATGTAGGCTCTTGGTTAAGATTAGAGTAATTAAAAGAGTTATCTTTGATACAAGAGCTGTTGCCTGCTGGAGGCGTCCTGGATGCTGTCGCTCGCTAGATAGGATTTATTTGGTTAGCCAGAGTGACGTTCCCAGCCCCTTGTCGCATCAATAAATTAGCTGGCCTACGCTGGACCTTGTAGCCTAGTCGTTTGGCCCTTGTACTTCCTGCATGATATTTAGTCTTCCAAGTGTGGTTATTTAAATTTTATTGAAGCGTTAGGCAACGTTATACATATAAGCTTATGCTGAGTTTTTTCCAAGATGGTATATGAGTGAGTTTCGGTGATTTAGGTAATTGATTCTCTCAGTGCCTAGGCTAGGTCTTCTTAGGCTATTGATATGTTTTCTTTTTCCCCCCGTTTGCTCCCTTCTCTTCGGGGAAAGCGCGCAAACCCTTTCCCTCTGCTTAAGCCTTGGGCTTAACCCTAGTGGTTTATTTGAATTAATTTTCGATATAACTATATTGGGGTGGTACTGTACCTTCCTGTTCCAGCTTGTCTGGTTCAGAGAGGGACAGTACAGCAGTGTTTTAAGTCTGAGTCTGTGTTGGTCTGACTTGGGGTAGAGTCTCCCTCGCTGTCTGACACAGACATAGGAGGTTTAGCCTCCTTGGTCACTCTTGAAGGTTTTTGTAGCTATGATCCCTTCGTTCGGTGACCCTTCAGACTTGTCCTTGTTGCTGTTCCAGGTGTGGGATGTGTCCCTTTCCCTGGAATAGCAATACCTTCCTTGCATTGGTTATAGGGAGGCAGCTAGTATTGCCGGCCTCCCTCCCCGGATTTCCCCCTAGGCTGAGATGGGTTTTCTTGGCCGTGGGTGATCTTTAACCAGTGCAAGGTTGGACTGGACCCTCTTGTCCCTTCCCTTCTGTCCTTTCCGTAATGTCATTAGTGTCTGCCTTCCCACATCCGTACCTAGCATAGGTTAGGATGGGGAGCTGACTTGGTTCCCTGTCGGCCGGCAGAGTGTGCCGTCCGGCAGAGGACCTGTTACCTTGAGTGCTGCCCGGTCCTCCCTTGGTCCCTCATCCACTCCTGTCTGTAGATCCAGTGAGCAGTGGTTAGGAAGCCTGAATTAGATTCTCCCCTTCCTTTCAGCCCTCTTTCGGGTGTTGGGCGTTGAGGTAGTATAGCCTCTTAGCCCGCCACCCATTCTGTTTTCTTCTTGTGTGTTGTCCTCTGCCGACTGCCGGCCTAGTGGCCGGCAGTCGGGTAGTTGGTGTTCTCTAGTTCTCTTGCTGCCGGTCGGCGATGGCTACATGCCTTTGCTGGCCGGTCTCCTCGCTCGTCTGCCGGCCGCTATGAGTGGCGGCCGGCAGCCGGGCGCTGCCTAGAGTGGCTGCCGGCCGGCATGGGTTGTTTACCTCTGCCGGCCGGCCTTTACCTCGCCCTGTCTGCTGGCCACTGGGAGTGGTGGCCGACAGCCGGGCGCCACCTAGTGTAGCTGCAGACCGGCAGCCACTGCCGGCCGGCACAGACATCGGATCTAGAGTTCTGCCACCTTAGAGTTCTTAAGTCGCATACTTGAGACCTACCTGTGGGGGGTGCTGGCCGGCGAGTGCCGGCCGGCACGCCACCCCATGTACTATATCATTACTCTCCTGTATAGTATATGCTATGGGGAGAGGCTATGATATAGTAGGTTACAACACTGTATTTTCTAGCATGCTTGTGTTGCCTTGTGCAGTCACTTGATGTTGCCTTACAGGGATGGAAAGAGAGTTCTTTTTGTCTTTACCCAGTATGTTAAAGTCTCACCTTAGGTGTGAGCTACACCTATTTCCCTTGGGAAACATTCACTTTGGTTATTCTAGCGGAGACTAACCATTTGATTTTAATTGCTGGAAGGCTACTGCGAGTGACTGTGTGGGAAACACAAGTGTGTGTCTTTCCTTTAAACTTTGTACATGCTTGTAAATACATGTGAATTGAAATTCACCTGATATCATGGAAATTTTCTTCTTTTATAGGAGGAGCATCCGAAGTGTGGTAGCGTCTTCTGCAACGTCCGCAGTAAGAACTTCTGCGGGCATGATTCGTGTAGGAGGCACGCGGCTTGCGCAGCCTCCAAGGATGATCTCCGTCACTGGGCCACTCAGGTATGTTCAGTATGTACTAACCTGATAGCTGAGGCCTTTGAATCCCCTAGGTCGGCGGAGTCAAGGGATGCAGCGAGGGAGAAGCTTCGTGTTTGGGTAAGGGATTTCCAAAAGAACACCTCTGGACCTTATCTTCCAAGTGAGAAAATGAGGGCGTACCTCTTTCCCAAGGCTTCTGCTGACGCTGTTGTCCCCCAGCCTCGGCCGGAGATCCCTCTCGTCCAGATCCCCGTGGATGCTGAAGTCGCGGAGGCCATGCAGGACATTCAGCTGGACGACAAGATGTCGGACGTGTCCGCACGGGCGGAAGAGGACCTCCTCGCAGGGGGCGAGGACGAGGATCAAGATCCGAACGTCGTGGAGGAAGAGGATGACGTGCCATCGGACGCTCCGGTTCAGGCCCCTGAACCTATCCCCTCTACTTCGTCCGCTCTTCCAACAGAGCTGGGACAAGCTCTCTCTTCTATTGTTGGCATGATACAGCAAAAGCAGAAGGAGAACAGTCAGAAGGCAGCTGTAATAGAGCTCCAGATGCAGAGGATTGCAGCGTCATGTGGGCTTCCGAAAAAGCTTAACTTGAAAGACCTTCCTGTGTGCTCGGATGCCAACCCGTGGAGGTATGCCGAGCACATGCCGATGATGGTCGGGAAGATTGTCATGTCGGAGAAGCTGGGTTCAGTTCCCCTTGAGGAGGTGGAATTCTGGCCCAGCAGAGGGACCTATCCGGACTGTTACGTTCGTCTGAAGAAGGAAACGGCATCGAAGGAGGAGACGGAGCCGAAGGAGGTGATCGTCTTGGATCATGCCAAGGCTCAAGCTTCACCGGCGTCTGCAATGAAGGAGAGGGGCTTCTCAAACTCAAAAGTTGCTGCTTTGAGTAAGAAGCACCCTTCCTTCGTATCATCTCCGGCTAGGGCCTTCCCCTTTCTGCAGAAAGGGTTCGCGGCCGTTCTGAAGGCAGTCGAGGCTGGCAAACCATGCCCCTCCTTGGAGGAATGCAAGCCTTTGTGTTTAGCCTTGCCGATGGACAACAAGGACTGGAAGGACGTCCATCTTACCTTTTTGGTTGGGAAGTTGGACGCCGATATCGCAGGTCGACAGTTCGGCGAAAACCTCCCTAAGCTGTCTGATTTCCTTCTGCAAAGGGAGCTCGAGACAAAGGAGCATCTGGCAGCCTCGATGCCTCTCCAGACAACCATGGAGACAATGGCAAGCGACCCCAAGGTTCATGAAATGTTCATGGTAGTGGCCAAGATCCATCTGGCCACAGTGACAAAGGACCTCTATAGCTTTGTCAAGGCGAGGAGGGCCTGCAGGGAGTTTGTGTTCGCCTCGGCCACAGTACTTCTTACCCTGAGGAAAGTTTCCCCGCGTCACTCGATCCACATAAGGTTGGTACTGAATAGCGAGGTGGTTGTGAAATGTCTGAATCGGTGGGGATCGAGATCCCCACCTCTCAACCAGGTGATGTTGGCCATATTCCGACTGGCGGAGAAGAAGAAGTGGCACCTGTCGGCAGTTCACTTTCAAGGAGTCCGCAATGTGACAGCGGACGCTCTATCCAGGGTTACACCGGTAGAGTCGGAATGGTCCCTAGACGCAGGATCATTCTCCTTCATCTCGAGTCAAGTCTCAGAACTGCAGATAGACCTCTTCGCGACGAAGGACAACAATAAGTTGCTGCGATATGTGTCCCCGTACGAGGACCCCTTGGCAGAAGCAGTGGACGCGATGTCCCTCGATTGGAACAGATGGTCCAGGATCTACCTGTTCCACCCTCACGACCTTCTGTTGAGGGTCCTCAACAAGCTGAGGTCCTTCAAGGGAGTAGCAGCGACAGTGGCCCACAAGTGGCCGAACAGCGCGTGGTTCCCTCTGGTTCTGGAACTACGACTGAAGTTTTTGCCACTCCCGGACCCAGTTCTGTCCCAGCGAGTCCAGAAGTCGACTGTCTATGCTTCATTACAGAAAATCTGGACCCTGCAGCTCATGATTTTCTCTCCCTAGCGGTGAAGAAGCGGTTCGGGATCTCGAAAGACTGCATCGACTTCCTGGAGGAATATAAGTGCAAGTCTACTAGGAGGCAGTACGAGTCTGCTTGGAAAAAATGGGTGGCTTTTGTCAAAAAGAAGAATCCGCATGAGAACTCGACGGATTTCTGCCTGTCCTTCTTCATCCACCGCCACGGACAGGGGCTGGCAGCTAATACGATTTCTACGTGTAAGTCTGCTTTGACAAGGCCTATTCTGTACGCCTTCCAGGTAGACCTCGCTAACGAAATCTTTAACAAGATCCCGAAGGCCTGCGCCAGACTTAGACCTTCAGCTCCTCCAAAGCCTATTTCATGGTCTTTGGATAAAGTCCTTCATTTTGCCTCATTACTGAATAATGAGGAGTGTGCACTGAAGGATTTGACTCAAAAGGTTATCTTCCTTTTTGCACTCGCGTCTTGGGCCAGAGTTAGTGAAATTGTAGCCCTCTCGAGAGATGAGGGCCGCGTTCAGTTTCTGGATGGGGGAGAACTGAACCTGTTTCCGGACCCTACGTTTCTCGCTAAGAACGAGTTGCCCACCAACAGGTGGGGTCCCTGGAGAATCTGCCCTCTGAAAGAAGATGCATCTCTATGTCCTGTAGAATGCCTAAAGGTCTATCTTCGTAGAACTTCAGACTTTCAAGGGGGTCAACTGTTCAGAGGAGAAACATCGGGCTCGAACTTATTTTTGAAACAACTCAGGGCGAAAACTACATACTTTATTCGCAGAGCGGATCCCGACAGTTCACCCGCAGGTCATGATCCGAAGAAAGTTGCTTCATCCTTAAACTTCTTCAACTTTATGGATTTTGAACACCTTCGTTCATATACTGGCTGGAAGTCTTCCAGGGTGTTCTTTCGCCACTATGCTAAGCAAGTGGAGCAGCTAAAGAGGTCTGTGGTAGCAGTTGGTTGCGTCGTTAACCCTGCTGTTTAGCTCTGCGAGGAACAGTGGATTTAATTGGGACTATTAATTCCAGGGTGAGTGTATAGTTATATGCGGTGCTATAACTGGGAGTGAGGGCACCGGGTGCCCACAGTGACTGTTCCGTCTTTAAGGTGAATTTAGCATAAGTACAGACATGTGTGCCGAGCGTTTTTGAAGCTAATGTCAGTGGCTAGTAACATGGACTTTTAACTTTGATACATTGGTACGTGAAAAGTGACTCTAATGTTTTCTTTCAGATAAACATATATCTGTTTACTACCGTACTTGTGCAAATTATTGGTTACCCACCTATCATATGTATATAATTGTGGTAACCATGTAATTTTATTGTTTGTCAATAAACTTGTTCTCGGGAACCTTGCATCTCCTTCACCTATGTCAATTTCTTATCAGTTATTGAGCATTCAGCCTATGTACGTTAATCGGGGATATCTATAATAGCCTGTTCCTTGATGCAAGCCTTGTTGCATTGGTTTATACTTTCCTTAGTGTAAAGGGCTCCATCCTTCTCAGAAGACGGTAGCGGCAGCAAGTTTATTCTTACACAGATATAAACCTTTTGTCCAACACAGTTTCGACCATGGGGTTGGTCGATATTTCCTTTTGATGCTGTAGTTCCTTACAGACTATGCTCTACTTCATATAGGGTGAGACCACTATATGGGCTTGCCAGTGATTCATACATAGGTATATGTACTCTTCGTTCCTTCCCAGAGTCTAGTAGGACTCTTCCCTGTAGGGGGCAGGAAGCGCTATCATGGTTTATGGTTAGTGAAAAGATGTATAACGGTAACATCTTAGGTCTCTCAGTCGAGTTGACTAGGGAAATATTTCTGAGGAGTGCGGCACGTTTTGAGAATCCACAGATACAGTAATGCTCTGGTACACTTCCATCAGGACGATATGGCTTGAGCCCAAAAACGGATTTTGAGAGAAGCGAAAAATCTATTTTTGGGTAAGATGGCCATGTCGTCCTGATGAACCCGCCCTGCCCCTTTCCTTTAAAAAAAAAAAAAAAAAAAGGAAAGGGCTATAGGACCCCTCCCTACATACAGTATCTGTAGCACCTCGTGTATCGCTACAAGGAATACAGATGGCGCCGCGAGCGGCGCAGGGCACGCATACGAAACAGGGAGGAGAGATGCCTTACGAACTGCTCCCCCCTTTCTTATCGTTTTCGTTTTCTTGCTATTTGACTCCTACGAAGTGTTAACTCTGTTCGGGGTACATATTGCCATGTGGCGTGTCAAGAATACATCCTCTGATATTTTGCGATATCCCTGATTCTTTTATTAGGGATATTCGCTCCAGGAGTTAGAATTCTGGGTACCTTAAGGTAAATTCTCTGGGAATATCGCCGTAGTTGTAATATACCCTAGGAACCTACCTTAGAGGAACTTCCATCAGGACGACATGGCCATCTTACCCAAAAATAGATTTTTCGCTTCGCTCAAAATCCGTTTATTTTTACGTTTTCCTTTATAAACAATCGAACGACAGAACGGTCATTTTGACAACGAAAAAAACTCTTTGACTTTTCCTCATCTATAATAAGGCAGTTTGCCCTCAAATGGATATCCAAAAACTTTATTCGTTTACGAGATATGATATTTTAGACCTGCAACAACCGAACAGTAATATTGACCACACGATTTTTTTTTTTGGGGGGGGGTGGGTTGGGGGGTGGGGGGGGGATAATAATGCAGTCTGAATGCAACCCGTGACAGTTATTCAGTTAGTTTCTGGAGATCTGACATACAAAAAAAAAGTCATCAAGTACTAAGGACTTACATAATATATTCTGATTCTGTTGATGATTTATACTCTGCGATGAAGATATCCTCATTTCTGAAAGCTGTAATGATTGTTGTTCCCGATGGTGGTAAGGATGACGCAGTACAAAGTTTTAATGTTTGTATATGAAAACAATAGTGCAATCGAATAATAATACTTATTGCATATGTGTCTGGGCAGTTGAAATATTAAAAACTTTATTTTTGCATTAGGATGGATAAATATGCAATATGCACAAAATATAATGAAATGAGATTTTACTCAAAATCATTTATGCATATGGACATGAAATTTCCACCCCATAACTACAGTAAGGTACTAAACAGTTTTAAACATCATTCAACGACATAGAATTCTTGAAAAAAAAATTCTCTAAAAAGTATTGTATGAGAATTTACTGAACCTATTTCTCTTCAAAAATGTCAAGGAAACGTTCGGAGAACGTATTGGTTAATGACAGATAACAATGTGATCAAATTCACGATGAAGAGCAAGGAA
>NW_027171785.1:62500-95000 GCF_036898095.1 Palaemon carinicauda | reverse complement strand
TTGGAAAGCATTGTCAACTTTTTTTTTTTTTTTGGTCTTTCATTTTCTGTAGAAATTTCTCTATTAATCTAGTAATATTTCATATATATGTGAATTGAACTTTACTATAATAATACGCGGAAGCTTATTATTTTTCCATCCTTGGCTCTACTTAATATTTCAACTTTATATTACATCTATAATTTCCGACTTTCCTATGTTTCACGATTTCTTCTCAAATAATTTGCAGCTCGCGTATTTTGGTGTTTTAAAATCTTCTCTCATATTTTCAGATTCTGTTTCTGAAAATATAGATACTCGTAGTGCTCCAGCTATCTACAGAATAGTTGCATGTATGGTTTCATTATTTTTACGTTTTCCTTTATAAACAATCGAACGACAGAACGGTCATTTTGTCAAGGAAGAAGCTTTTTGACTTTTCCTCATCTCTTATAAGCCAGTTTGCCCTCAAATGGATATCCAAAAACTTTATTCGTATACGAGATATGATATTTTAAACCTGCAACAACCGAACAGTAATATTGACCACCCGATTTTTTTGGGGGGGTGGGGGGTGGGGGGGGCGGCATAATAATGTAGTCTAAATGCAACCCGTGACAGTTATTCAGTTAGTTGCTGAAGTTCTGACATACAAAAAAATGTCATCAAGAACTCAGGACTTACATAATATATTCTGATTCTGTTGATGATTTATACCCTGCGATGAAGATGTCCTCATTTCTGAAAGCTGTAATTATTGTTGTTCCCGATGGTGGTAAGGATAACGCAGTACAAAGTTTTAATGTTTGTATATGAAAACAATAGTGCAATCGAATAATAATACTTATTGCATATGTGACTGGGCAGTTGAAATATTCAAAACTTTATCCACAGAAATTTGAGTGGAAATTTTAGGTTATATAAAGTTTAGCATTTTCCAAATTATGTGAATTTTACACATGATTATGGTAGGGATCTCACAGTTTTTATCTGAATAGATTTGATTTGCATTACCTGTATTAGAGAATATATAGCTTGCATTGTCTCTATTTCAACTATTATGATAATGTTGAGATTAATCCCACGGGAACAAAGAATTTCAATTCAATACCCATAGTAGTTTTCTGCATTTTTTTTCTTTGCATTAGGATGGATAAATATGCAATATGCGCAAAAGACAATGAAATGAGATTTTACTCAAAATCATTTATGCAGATGGACATGAAATTTCCACCCCATAACTACAGTAAGGTACTAAACAGTTCTAAACATCATTCAACAAGATAAAACTCATGAAAAAAGAATTCTCTAAAAAGTATTGTATGAGAATTTACTGAACTTATTCCTCTTCAAAAACGTCAAGTAAACGTTCGGAGAATGTATTGGTTAATGACAGATAACAATGTGATCAAATTCACGATGAAGAGCAAGGAAACTGAAGCTCCCCTGAAATTGAAATGTGAAGCATGGAACATATCAATTCAAGAAACGGATGCTGCTATATGCCTTATGGATATCTACGTAATTTTTGCTTAAGGACAGATAGTTGAGATTTAAACTATCCATTTCACTACTTTTTGTTTAATCTTAATCGGTATATGAAGTTTTGAACAGATTGAAAAAAATCTTATAGACATAACGGAAATATAGCTGTTGTAATTAGTTCTTGAAAAAAAATAATATCCACTCACATAGAATCTGGTCAGAAAGCACGGCGAGTTTGGTTATAAATTCTAGTTAGAGGTTTGTGTAAGTTAGAAATATATGATCATTGGATAATCTCAATGTAGTAAAAGAATGACATTGTCCTGCAAATCAAACAGTTTCCGATTCATTCAGGAGTAAAGGAACAAACATGAGAGTAGTTGATGTATTAAAAAAAAGAAAATAATAGTTTTATGTGGTCGATAATTTATAACTGATTGATCACTTCATAAGACAACAGTACTATTCACGAATTATCGAAGCTATTATATGGTGCAGTACAAAAAAGAATATATATATATATATATATATATATATATATATATATATATATATATATATATATATATATATATATATATATATATATATATATATATATATATATATATATATATATATATACGAGTCAACTTTATGTCACAAACTAAAAGTATCATGCCTCAAATGGATAGGTTTTGAAAAGTAGGAGCTGGATCATATGACATTTTCCAACATGAATCAGATGAGTTCCCTCCAGAGTTACAGAGAGAGATTTGGGTTGTTAGCTTGGCCGAACGACCGTCATCTGTTACTTCCCAGGAGATACCCAGATACTCATGGTCTATGGGCTTGGCCTCAAACCCACCCCCCCCCCCCGCCTTTTTTTTTTCTTTCTTTTTGAGCCTAGGATCCTGGTTATGGCCGAGGATCTTCTCTGGTTCTTTCTATAGAGGCCGACAGTAACATGAGTGCCACTGTTTGGTTAATTTGCCCTCACTACAAACACGCACACACACACAAACACACACACACACACACACACACATATATATATATATATATATATATATATATATATATATATATATATATATATATATATATATATATATATATATATATATATATATATGAGATGAAACTTAACAATGAGAAGGAGCTTTCGCCATCATAAAACGTATTTTGGGAAAGTGTGGTGAATGTACCTTCACCTCGCATAGGCCGAATATATATATATATATATATATATATATATATATATATATATATATATATATATATATATATATATATATATATATATATATATATATATATATATATATATATATATATATATATATATATATATATATATATATACCGTATATACTCGTGTAATGTTCGATTTTTGAAGGCCTATTTTTCAGTTAAAAAAGTAAGGGTCGAACATTACACGAGATATATATTTGAAAAAGTGAAAATTTCTGGCCTACCGGTAGGTAATCGTAGGCTATGCTTACACGTATATAAGGTTACCTACTGGTAGGTAAACATAGGCTAGGACTATATATACAGTACTAACCATGTTCATTTAACACCAGACATATTATTAGCATGGATTTTATTTCCTAAACAATCATAAATAGTTTGTTTTTTTTTGCTAGGAGTAATGACTTTACCATAACGCAGCAGGTATGAAGCTAGCAAACTGTCGGGTTGCGTACGTTATAACGTGATATGGTTAATGAAAAAATAAGGCTCATTTTATTTTACTTGGTATTGTATATTATTTGATATTAATAATAAACCGCAAAAATTTTTCTTAATTGAATCCACATTTTTTTTCTCTCCAAGTTCGAACGCTAGTTTCGGTAACTCCAAAAATTTTTACGGCTTGAACGTTATTTGTCGTTTCAGCGGACAGCGGCTGCAATAATTTGAAGCTTGAATTTTGCAGTAAATTTTTTATATTTCTTGGTAGACATCTTGATGGGTTATGAGTAAATTCTTATTCATATATATTGTGAGGAAAAAGAAATTATTAGCATAACGGGTAATTATAATCACCATAATTACCTGCAATTACCGGTAATGGTAATTTGTTACTCAAAACGATGAACTAATTTTGTTTGCTACTTGAAGTGTTTGCTTGTTTTTGAAAGCTATTAGGCGGTGATGATAATCGTCTACTAAAGTGTTCGCTATAAAATGTACGCTGAATACTCAATCATTATTGTAAACAGATGTTAGTATTTAGGTGTTGTTCCGATTTGTTTTATACATTTGTTTGTCGCACTTAGACATAAACCTTACTTTGTTGGTAATTATGGTATGCTGGAGATAAAAGACATCTAGCCTACTGCCAAAATCAAGACTCGAACATTACATGAGGTATATGATAGATTCATGATTTTGAAGGCAAAATAGGGGGGTCGAACATTACACGAAGTCGAACATTACACGAGTATATACGGTATATATATATATATATATATATATATATATATATATATATATATATATATATATATATATATATATATATATATATATATGTATGTATGTATATATATATATATATATATATATATATATATATATATATATATATATATATATATATATATATATATATATATATATATATAGTATATATATATATATATATATATATATATATATATATATATATATATATATATATATATATATATATATATATATATATATATATATATATATATATATATATATATATATATATATATATATATATATATATATATATATATATATATATATATATATATATATATATATATATATATATATATATATATATATATATATATATATATATATATATATATATATATATATATATATATATATATATATATATATATATATATATATATATATATATATATATATATATATATATGGGCTCAAGCCATGTCGTCCTGATGGAAGTTCCTATAGGGTAGCTTCCTATGGTATATTACAACTACGGCGATATTCCCAGAGAGTTTACCTTAAGGTACCCAGAATTCTAACTCCTGGAGAGAATATCCCTAATGAAAGGGATATATCGACATATCAGAGGACGTATTCTTGACACGCCACATGGCAATCTGCACCCCAAACAGAAAATACGTATCAAGGAGTCAATTGGCAAGAAACGAAAACGGGAAAGAAAAAGAGCGAACCGGTTCCAAGGCTCCCTCTTCTCCAGTTTCGTAAGCGTGCCTGGCGCCAATCCTGGTGCCATCTGTATTCCTTTTTGCGTAGCTTAACAACTCAGTATTTTTTCCTGTGTTTCTCGCAAATCTTGGATTTATTCAGTTTTTCATGGCTTTTCCAACTTCGTTGGCCTCTGATAAGTTGAGTACCATTTCTTTTCTGTATAAATGTAGGCTCTTGGTAAATTTTTAAGTGATTAATAGTATTAATCTTTGTTACAAGAGCCGTTGCCTACCGGAGGCGTCATGGACGCTGTCGCTCGCTAGGTATGAGTTTTAGTTAGCCAGAGCGACATTCCCGGTTGTTTTGCTTTAATAAATTTTAGCTATTTAGCGTTACATAGGATCTCCTTTCGTGCTTTAGTATTATTTTGGCGAAGTATTCGCCAACTCTGGCCTACGCTAGGCCATGTAGTCGTTTGGTCCTAGTACTTCCTGCATGATTTTGGTTTTTCCGAATGTATTAAAATTTTATCGAAGCTTTAGGCTGTTTTTTATACATTTAAGATTATGTTGAATATTTCTGAGATAGTATACGAGTGAGTTTCGGTGATTTAGGTAATCAATTCTCTTGGTGCCTAGGCTAAGTTGCTTATGGAGCCTTAGTATACTTTCTCATACTCCCCGGTTGCTTTCTTTTCTTCGGAGAAGGTGTGCAATCCCTTTCCCTCTGTTTGAGCCTTGGGCTTATCCCTAGGTGGTTTATCTGAATTAACTTTCGATAAAACTATACTGGGGTGTTACTGTACCTTCCTGTTCCAGTAAGTCTGGTTTCAGAGAGGGACAGAACAACAGAGTTTTTTAGTCTGAGTCTGTGTTTGTCTGGCTTCGGGTAGAGTCTCCCTCGCTGGCCTGACACAGACATAGGAGGCTTAGCCTCCTTAGGTCACTACCGAAGGTTTCTGTACGAGATGATTCCTTCTTTTGTGATATAGCAGACTAGTCCTTGTTGCTGTTCTCGGGGGAGGATAAGATCCTTTCCCTAGGAGTAGCAACACCTTCCTTGCTCTGGTTCTTTGGGAGCTGGCAAGTATTGCTGGCCTCCCTCCTTGGATCTCCCTTAGGCTAAGATGAGTTTTCTTGGCTGCGGGTGATCCTTCACTAAAGCAAGGTTGGTAGGACCCTCTTTTGTCCCTTCCCCCTCTATCTCCGTAATGGCCTAGCCATTACAGTACTGTACGTCATTCTACATCTGGACCTAGGATAGGTTAGGATGTGGAATTGACTCAGTCCCTTGCCGGCCGGCACAGTCTGCCGGCCGGCAAGGGTCTTTTGCTTTGAGTGCTGCCCGGACCTCCCTTGGTCCCTCATCCATGCCTGCCTGTAGAGCCAGACGGCATTGGTCAGGAAGCCTGAATTAGATTCTCCCCTTCCTTATATGCACTCTTTCGGATTGCCGGGCTTGGAGGTAGTTTACGCTCTTATCCCGGCATCCATTCTGTTTTCTTCTAAGGCTGTACCCGACCCGGCTGCCGGCGTATGAGGCCGGCAGCCAGGCAGTCGTAGTCCTCTGGTTCTTTTGCTGCCGGCCGGCATCGGTTGTTTACCTGTGCCGGCCGGCTAATGTCAGCCCTTGTCTGCCGGTCGCTAGGAGCAGTGGCCGGCAGCCGGGTGCTACCTTGTGTAGCCGACATTGGCTGTTGCCGCCCGGCACATGCATTTGAACCAGCGTTCTGCCACCTTATAGCTGTTAAGTAGTATACTTTAAAGCTAGTTATGGTGTGTGCCGGCCGGCACATAACCTTCTATACTATACTAGTATTCTTCAGTATAACATATACTGTAAGAAGAAAACTAAAGTATAAGTTTTGGTACAGCACTGAGTGTTCTAACACTTTTGTGTTGTCTTGCACAGCCCTTTGCTGTTGCATTACAGATAAGAAAGTGAGTTCTTTCTTGTCTATTATCCAGGATTTTAAAATCAGTGCTTAGGTGTGAGCTACACCTGTTTCCTCTGGAAACTTTTCATTGGTTATTCTATAAGATATTAACCATACGATTTTATTATCTGGAAGGCTGCAACAATTGACTGTGAAGGAAACACAAGTGTGTGTCTTTCCTTTCTGAATTGTTATGCTAAACTCTGCATATCCAGTGATACGTAGTTCACTTGATACTCATGGAAATTTCTTCTCTTTACAGGAGGACCCTCCGAAGTGCGGAAGTGTTTTCTGCAACGTCCGCAGTAAGAACCTCTGACATGAGTTTTGTAGGAGGCACGCAGCATGCGCTGTCTCCAAGGGTGATCTCCAGTATTGGGACCCTCAGGTATGTACCGTGTGCACTAACCTGATTACTGAGGCCTTTGATTCCCCTAGGATGGCGGAATCAAGGGATGTAGCAAGGGAGAAGCTTCGTACCTGGGTAAGGGGCTTCCAGAAGAACACCTCTGAACCTTATCTTCCAAGTGAGAAGATGAGGGCGTATCTTTTCCCTAGGGCATCAGCTGATGCAGTGATTCCCCAGCCTCAAGAGGAGATCCCCAAGTTCAGATCCAGGTGGATGCTGAAGTCACGGTCGCTTTGCAAGACATCCAGTTGGATGACAGGATGTCTGATGTGGACGAGCATCTGGAGGAAGATCTCCTGGCAGGAGGCCAGGATGAAGTTCAAGCCCCAGACATTGTAGAGGAAGAGGCCGACGAGGTGTCAGCTACTCCGGTTCAGATCCCGGAGCCTATTCCTTCAACATCGTCCGCTCTCCTAGTAGAGCTGGGACAGGCCCTCTCCTCCATTGTTGGAATGATCCAACAAATGCAGAAGGAGAATCAGGAGAAGGCGGCTGCAATGGAACTGTGGATGCAGAGCCCTGCAGCATCACATGGGCCCCGGAAAAGGCTCAATGTGAAAGACCTTCCCTTGTGCTCAGATGTTATCCCATGGAAGTATGCTGAGCACATGCCGATGACGACTGGAAAGATCGTCACCTCGGATAACTTGGGTTCAGTTCCCCTAGAGGAGGTAGAATTCTGGCCCAGCAAGGGGTCATATCCGGACTGTTATGTCCGGCTGAGGAAGGAACCAGCTTCAAAGGAGGAGACAGAGCCGAAGGAGGTCATAGTGATGGACCATGCTAAGGCTCAAGCTTTGCTTTCATCCTCGATGAAAGAGAGGGGCTTCACAAACTCAAAGGTAGCTGCATTGAGTAAGAAGCTCCCTTCCTTTGTGTCCTCTCTTGCTAGAGCCTTCCCCTTTTTACAGAAAGGGTTTGCGGCTGTACCAAAAGCAGTCGAGGCTGGCAAGCTTTACCCCTCCCTGGAGGAGTGTAAACCCCTTGTCGCTGGCCCTGCCTATGGACCACAAAGACTGAAAGGACGTCCATCTTACCTTCTCAGTTGGGAAGTTGGAGGCTGATATTGCCGGACGTCAGTTCGGCGAGGACCTCCCTAAGCTGTCTGACTTTCTTTTGCGGAAAAAGCTCGAGACAAAAGAAAGACTGGCTACCTCAATGTCTCTTCAGACTACTCTTGAGACGATGGCAAGTGACCCCAAGGTCCATGAAATGTTCATGGTAGTGGCCAAGACTCATCTGGCTACAGTGACGAAGGATCTTTATAGCTTCGTCAGGGCGAGGAGAGCTTGTAAGGAGTTCGTGTTCACCTCGGCTACGGTGAGGCATGAGCCAAGGAAACTAATCTCCTCCAACATTTGGGGCAAAGACTTTTTCCCTACCGAATTGGTCAAAGAAGTTGTTGATAAGGCCGCCTCGGAGTATAAAAACCATCTCCAGAAGTGGGGCCTGGCTATCAAAAGAAAGTCTTCCCCGGATGAGGGTCCTCTACCAAAGAGGAAGACTCTGAGGACTAGGCTACTGTCTCGGCCGCCCAAGCCTCTTAGACAGCAACAGCAACTGCAATTGCCATTGCCTTCAGTGCCCCAGATTGTGGCACAAACCCCGACCACATTCCAGTGGGTTCCCAGGCTGTGTCGACACAGTTCACGGCATTCACCCCAACGTTCGAAGGGCAGTCTACTTCCTTTCGAGCAAAGCCTAGAGGAGCAGCCAGAGGCTCGTCTAGGCGCGACTCAAGGGGAAGGGGATTCAGGGGTGGTCGCTGTCAGGGAGGCAAGGCCTCAGGACGGCAGTCCAAGTGAGATGATGCCGGTAGGAGGGAGACTTCAGAATTTTCGGGATCGGTGGACCTTCGATCCCTGGGCACACAGCCTACTCAAGAACGGACTGGGCTGGAGCTGGTACAGCACTCCACCCCCGTGCCTCCAGTTTTTCAAACACTCCACCCCCGTTCTGGAGGAGTACGTCCAAGAACTGTTGGAGAAAAAAGTGATCCGAAGGGTGAAGTCCATCAAATTCCAAGGGAGGCTGTTTTGTGTTCCCAAGAAAGACTACAGTATAACATATTCCGTCTCCATAGACTTGCCTGACGCCTATTGGCACGTTCCAATCAACCGTCGACTCTCCCCCTATCTAGGGTTCAAGCTACAACGAAGAATATATGCCTTCAGAGCCATGCCTTTCGGGCTAAATATAGCCCCAAGGATCTTCACGAAGATTGCGAGCGGAGCTCTCAAACAATTACGCCTAAAGGGAATTCAGGTAGTAGCCTACCTGGACGAATGGCTGGTGTGGGCAGCATCCAAGACAGAATGCTTGCAAGCTTCCAGTCAAGTGATCCAGTTCCTAGAGTATCTAGGCTTCAAGATCAACAGAAAAAAAGTTTCGATTTTCTCCATCTCAAAGGTTCCAGTGGCTGGGAATCCACTGGGACCTAATATCACACCGTTTCTCCATTCCGGCGAAGAAAAGGAAGGATATAGCGGGTTCTGTCAAGAGACTTCTATATTCCGAAAGGATATCAAGACGCGAACAGGAGAGGGTACTGGGTTCTCTCCAGTTTGCTTCGGTGACAGACCCAGTGCTAAGAGCACAGCTAAAGGATGCAACCGGAGTTTGGAGAAGTTATGCATCAAACGTGTGAAGAGATCTGAAAAGACGAGTTCCGCTTCGGCTACGTACTCTTCTCAGGCCTTGGTCCCAAGCCAGACATCTAAAGAAGTCGGTTCTTCTTCAGCCACCTCCCCCGTCGGTGACAATTCACTCAGACGCCTCGAAGGAGGGATGGGGAGGTCACTCTCATCGGAAAAAAAGTTCAGGGGACCTGGTGCAGGCTATTCAAGACCTTTCACATAAACTTTCTAGAAGCTATGGCAGTGCTCCTTACCTTAAAGAAAGCCTCCCCGCGTCACTCGATCCACATAAGGCTGGTGATGGACAGCGAGGTAGTTGTGAGATGCTTGAATCGACAAGGATCGAGGTCACCACCTCTCAACCAGGTGATGTTGGCCATCTTCCGATTGGCGGAAAAGAAGAAGTGGTACCTGTCGGCAGTTCACCTTCAAGGAGTCCGCAATGTGACAGCAGACGCTCTATCCAGGTTTACACCGATAGAGTCGGAATGGTCCTTAGACGCAGGATCATTCTCCTTCATTCTGAATCAAGTCCCAGAACTGCAAATAGACCTCTTTGCGACGAAAGACAACAAGAAGTTGCCCCTGTACGTGTGCCCGTACGAGGAATTCTTAGCGTAAGCAGTGGACGCGATGTCCCTCGACTGGAACAGATGGTCCAGGATTTATCTGTTCCCTCCTCACAACCTTCTGTTGAGGGTCCTCAACAAACTGAGATCCTTCAAGGGGGGTAGCGGCAATAGTGGCCCACAAGTGGCCGAACAGCGTGTGGTTCCCCCTGGCATTGGAACTACGGTGTAAGTTTGTACCGCTACCAGATCCAGTTCTGACCCAGCGAGTCCAGAAGTCGACTGTCTGCGCTTCATTACAGAAAACCCGGAACCTGCAGCTCATGATTTTCTCTCCCTAGCGGTGAGAAAGCGTTTCGGGATTTCGAAAGCCAGCATAGACTTCCTAGAGGAATATAAGTGCAAATCTACTTGAAGGCAATATGAATCATCTTGGAGAAAATGGGTGGCCTTTGTAAAGGCGAAGAATCCACAGGAGATCTCGACAGACTTCTGCTTATCTTTCTTCATCCACCTCCATGGTCAAGGGTTGGCAGCTAACACAATTTCGGCGTGTAAGTCTGCTTTGACAAGACCCATTCTATTTGCTTTCCAGGTCGACCTAGGTAACGAGATCTTTAATAAAGTTCTGAAAGACTGCGCTAGGCTCAGACCTTCAGCACCTCCAAAGCCCATTTCATGGTCTTTACACAAAGTTCTTCATTTCGCTTCTCTGTTGAGCAATGAGGAGTGTGCATTAAAGGATTTGACAAGAAAAGTTATTTTCCTATTTACACTCGCGTCCGGGGCCAGGGTTTGTGAGATTGTAGCCCTCTCGAGAGAGGCAGGTCGTGTTCAGTTCCTGGATGGGGGAGAACTGAACCTGTTTCCGGATCCTACGTTTCTTGCCATGGATGAGTTACCCACAAAAGGTGGGGTCCCTGGAGAATCTGCCCTCTGAAAGAAGATGCATCTCCATATCCAGTAGAATGCCTAAAGGTCTATCTTCGTAGAACTTCAGACTTCTAGGGTGGTCAACTATTCAGGGGAGAAACACCAGGCTCAAATTTATCTCTGAATCAACTCAGAGCGAAAATCACATATTTTATTCGCAGAGCGGATCCTGACAGTACACCCGCAGGTCACGATCCGAGGAAAGTTACCTCATCCTTAAATTTCTTTAATTGTATGGATTTTGAACATCTCCGTTCATACACTGGCTGAAAGTCTTTCAGAGTGTTCTTTCGCCACTATGCGAAGCAAGTAGAGGAACTAAAGAGATCTGTGGTAGCAGTGGGTCTCGTCGTTAACCCTACAGTTGAACTCTGCGATGAACAGTGGTTTCAATTAGGACGATTAATTCCAGGGTGAGTGTGTAGTTACATACTGTACTACAAACTAAGTGAGGGCACTGAGTTGCCCACGTCGACTGTCCCATTTCCAAAGGTGAACCTAGCATAAGTGCAGACATGTGTGCCGAGCGTTTCTAACGCTAATGTGATTGATTTGTAATACAGATTTTTATGACTTTGATACCTCGGTATCTTAAAAGTGGCATTAATGTTTTTTCTTTCGATAAATAAGTTCTGTTTACTATCATACTTATGCTTAAAGTTTTGGGTTATCCTCCTCTTATATATATATATATATATATATATATATATATATATATATATATATATATATATATATATATATATATATATATATATATATATATATGTATATATATATATATATATATATATATATATATATATATATATATATATATATATATATATATATATATATATATATATATATATATATATATATATATATATATATATATATATATATATATATATATAATTGTTGTTAACCTGTCTATTTATTGTCTGTCAATAAACTTGTTCTTGAGAACCTTGCGTCTCCTTCACCTGTGTCAATTTATTGGTATAATTGAGCATTCATTCTATGTACTTTATCTGGGATAATTCTAATATAATTGTTCCTTTATGCAAGCTATGTTACATTGGTTTATGCTTTCCCTTAACGGGAGGACTCCGTCCCATAAGGGGACGGTGGCGGTTCTACAAGTTTCCTCCTATGCGGATATAAACCTTTGTCCAAGACAAGTATTGTGAGGAAGACTGGTCGATATTTCATATTGACGCAGTGGTTCGTTACAAACTATGTTTTACTTAATATAGGGTGAGACCACTATATTAGCTTGCCTGGTATTCATACATAGGTATATGTACTCTTCGAGACTTTTCCAGAGTCTAGTAGGACTCTACCCTGTAGGGGGCAAGAAGCTCTAACATGGTTTATGGTTAGTTGAAAAGATGTATAACGGTAACATCTTAGGTCTCTAGGTCTAGTCGATCTGGGAAAAATTACCTCCGAGAATACGGCACGTTCTGAGAATCTACAGATACAGTAATGCTCTGGTATACTTCCATCAGGACGACATGGCTTGAGCCCAAAAAACGGATTTTGAGCGAAGCGAAAAATCTATTTTTGGGTGAGATGGCCATGTCGTCCTGATGAACCCGCCCTTCCCTTTCTATGAAAGGGCTGTAGGACCCCTCCCTACATACAGTATCTGTAGCACCTCGTGTACGCTACAAGGAATACAGATGGCGCCAGGATTGGCGCTAGGCACGCTTACGAAACTGGAGAAGAGGGAGCCTTGGGAGCGGCTCCCCCTTTTCCTTTCCCGTTTTTGTTTCTTGTCAATTGACTCCTCGATACGTAATCTCTGTTTGGGGTACAGATTGCAATGTGGCGTGTCAAAAATAGGTCCTCGTATATGTCGCGATATCCCTTTCATTAGGGATATTCACTCCAGGAGTTAGAATTCTGGGTACCTTAAGGTAAATTCTCTGGGAATATCGACGTAGTTGTAATATACCCTAGGAAGCTACCCTATAGGAACTTCCATCAGGACGACATGGTCATCTCACGCAAAAAAAGATTTTTCGCTTTGCTCAAAATCCATGATATATATATATATATATATATATATATATATATATATATATATATATATATATATATATATATATATATATATATATATATATATATATATATATATAATTATATAGTTATATATATATATATATATATATATATATATATATATATATATATATATATATATATATATATATATATATATATATATATATATATATGTATAATGATATATATATATATATATATATATATATATATATATATATATATATATATATATATATATATATATATATATATATATATATATATATATATATATATATATATATATATATATATATATATATATATATATATATATTATATAGTTATATAGTTATATAGTTTTATAGTTTTATATATATATATATATATATATATATATATATATATATATATATATATATATATATATATATATATATATATATATACTATAGATATACATATGAAACTAATTTGTATATATATATATATATATATATATATATATATATATATTTACATATATATCTATATATATATATATATACATATACATATATATATATATATATATATATATATATATATATATATATATATATATATATATATATATATATATATATATATATATATATATATATATATTTATATTTATATTTATATATATATATATATATATATATATATATATATATATATATATATATATTTATATTTATATTTACATTTATATATATATATATATATATATATATATATATATATATATATATATATATATATATATATATATATATAAATATATAAATATAATAATAATAATAATAATAATAATAATAATAATAATAATAATAATAATAATAATAATAATAATAATAATAATAATTCAATCATCGACTTCATTGAAATGATAAGCTATTTTAACGTATTGTTTTTTTTTTTTTTTTTATCATATTTGATTCAACACTTTCATCATGGTAATAAAATATTTTCTGAGATACTTGGTGAATCTTCTTTTCTTTTTTTAATGTAACGTTCTAGCGTTGAAATTCCTGAATCCTTTTGTTTTATTTTTTATTAATATATTTCCACCAAAGTTTATCGTTCCTATTTTATATCAAATCATTGACTTATCTCAATCCCTAATCCAGCGTCTATTACGTATTAGCTTTTAGTTTTTTTTCCAACAGTTTAGCTTTCTCAGGATAATTTTCAACCTTTTTGAGTTCCAATTTATTCCATCCTTTTTTGTTCTCAAATTAATCATTTTAATTTTCATTGTCTTTTTTGCAACCATTTGAGATGAAGATACTCGTGATTATATATAACAGGTATTATAACCCACAATTACAGGTCTCTATCTCTCTAGATCCAGTTCTTCTAATATTTTTTGAAATAGTGACCTCGCAGTCACGTCACATTCAGCATATATTTTCTGTTAATCTTTCTTTTGATGATTTAGTGAAGCAACTATTTCATTTGTACCGGCTTGTATTACCGAATATATGCCAACTCACTGGATTAATTCCTTACCAGAGTATTCACCGAAGGCATCATTCCTTACTCCTCATCATTACAGACGGTTAATATTTAGTATTTCTGAATTTTCCTTTTTTATTATTTTATAAAATGAAATACTGATGAAATAATATTGATTTGATATAAATGATAATACAATCGTATTATTTCTAGTGTATTATTTACATATTCTTATGAATGTCGTTTCGGCGAGATCTTGCAATACCAACACCCACACCCTTGAATCTTACTTACTGACAATTGTCTCCTCAACACATATATTCCCCTTACGTTATCATAAACTGGAATCTTGGACAGAGGGGAACTTAAAACAAACCATACCCTTAATACTATAGTTCTTAAAACTGAAACACTCAACATAAATAATCCACAATCAAATTATCAAAACACGTAAATATATAATAATCGTATACCATTCAATTAAATACCACCAAAAACCTAACAAACTTAATATTAAATTTCATACCAACACACAAATATGTATGCTTATATATTCATAAGGACAGACACTCGTCCAAATGAGCTAAAGCCTTAATTAATGGCACACTGACACAGCCGTCCACACACTGCAGAACTGTCTTTTACTGCATACAACCACAGCTTTATGGCTAGCAACACACTGAGCGGTAATTTTCCACAACTACCTCCATGAATGGGGTCTTGGAGATCATCATCGTCATCATCATCTCATCATCATCATCATTATCATCATCATCATGCGTAATCTTAATAAACAGACCAGTTCATCAACAGCTGGGCAATTCAAAAGAGCAATCTAAACAAAATCAATCACAGGCCCGGTCATCAACAATAAACCCACTTTCTAAATTTAGTCTCTCCAAAGGAAGAATCACGGCCTGCCAAAATAAAAAAGAAAAACACTTACGAACACTCCTAGCTAGCTAAACAATCGCACTATAATCAAAGATAAATAATAAATTGTTCCTATCATTCACAATCACGACATTCAAAGATAAACAAAACTGTACTTACTCAAAAATAAACTAAACACTTCCAACGCTGGTAAGAAAAATAATAGTAAATCCAGCATTCACACATACAACCGCCTATAACCGCAGTCAAATCAAAAAGCCACTCAACCAAGACATTCACCACTGTCGTAACTTAGCTACAAACATAAACAGTCTCATTTATACCAACAGTCTTACTCACAACAAACAATCAATACACTAACTACTTTTTCTCTCTCTCTCTCTCTCTCTCTCTCTCTCTCTCTCTCTCTCTCTCTCTCTCTCTCTCTCTCTCTCAGGATTTAGCAAAAAAAACAAAAATAAAAAATAATTAATACTCCACATTCCTCCCCCCTTACTTTGCCAAATCCTACTACATTTTCACACAACCACTTACAATAATTTTCTCATTACCCAGTCGCAGTCGGGAACGGGACCACTACTCCGAGTAACTGGGCCTTCATACACTGTCATTCACTTCTTCCTCTTCACAATCATTCGCTACATTAACACTTCCTATCTAAATCCCTATCATTTAATATATCATGTACAATCATATCTACCACGTTCTCTTTTAGACCTAAAACTACACTCATTTTTGTCAACAGTTCATCCATTTCATTAAAAACTTTCTCAACTTTAACAAAAGATTCATTTATGCTACTTATCATGCTCCTCTCTCTCTCATTCTCGCAATCGTCATCCTTTCTTTTACATCATCTAGGGAAATACCACACACATTATAGGTATCATTCATACTCAGCCATGGTTCACTTGCACATTTACACCCTTGTCATACTTATTGGTATTCTTACCTATACCTATAAATTTCCCTTGCACTTTCTCCTCACTTAAAACTTTCAAACGCCTCTTTTCCCTATATTTAACTTACACTAATTGTTTATTTTCAAACCCTAACTTCTAATGCATACTAGATTCATACTTGCTCATTCCCAACCAATTTTTCATCCCATTCTCACAAACATTGATCCTATTCCTTCCACACACACAGGAGGACTCACCCAGCTGAACCCTCTTACACTCTAGTTTACCGAACATCCTGGCTGACTTAATCCCTTCTTCCTACATACTCTAGCTACATGCCCATCAACACTACAATCAGGACAATTACACATTCTAGCATAATGACTATCCTTACCACAATTACCACAAATCACATTCATACGATTACGACATCCACTCGCTATGTGCCCAGACATACCACACCGATAACATTTTACCCCTTTCTCTTTCTTGCACTCACTAATTCTATGCCCTACCTCACCACATCCAAAACAAGCACCTAGAGCCCATCTACATCCATTCTTCATATGTCCTAATTTCTCACATCTAAAACACTTTTCTTCACAGACACAACTACCTGACCTACATCGCTGCGCACTAGCACTCCTATCTTTCCAAAGTTAATTCCCTTACCTAAACCCTTCATTTGCCCTGACAGGTATCCCCATATTACTCCCCCTAACACTCCTATCTACTACATTATCAGCTACCCTCATTGGTCCTCTCAAAATTGCATCCTTATAACTACCAAATTCTATTGCACTTTTTTCCATTCCAATTATTACACTCACATATTTACTTTCTTTCATGCACCTATCTAAATCATAACCCTCAACTATCTCTAAAATATCATCCCATGTCAGTCTTTTATTTTTGTCCACCTCATTTTCTCCTTCCGTTTCAAATTAATAAACTCAGCAACATTCTCAGGTAGAGTCGCCAAAAACTTCCTCATTAACTCCTTATTCTCATTTATACCTTCATCCCCTTACTACTTCCTAGCTAAAGTTTCCAACCTACATACATACATCGATATCTCTTCTCCTACATTCATCCGTGCCTCATCAAAATCATTCTTACGTTTATACCTAACACTCCCTCTCATACGTTTTACCTGTTCAATTATTCTCTTATTTACACTTTCATAATCAACTTCCCCTACACTCATTATCACACTATACATTGTCAACAAATACCTAGTCAAATATTCTCCTAACTCCCTAGCCCAAACTATCTTACTAACACCATACTTATCATGACAATACCTCTCATACTCCTTAAAAAAATCGTATCCATCCCTACTACTATGCTCATTGAACATTTTACACCAAGGTACCTCTCTCATAAACACAGTCTTACACACATCACGTTCATTCTCACTGCCATCATCACTGCTACCTTCCTTCTTGTTTCCTACTTCCTCGCGAGAGTATAAAGAATCTAATTCCACACTGATACTCCTATCCTTGATCATATTTTTCCTAGCCCTTTTCTTGCTCACCACTTTCACCCATTCACGATCATCCTTGCTATCATCCTGACTAATATTCCTATCCTTGATCCACGGTCCAGATATACCAGGTCAGCCAGACAGCGTACCGATTTTAAGCCCCTTCTGCGCACCTACGTCATCTGAAGGGGTTTAGTGTTGGCGAGACCCATTAAGAATGTAGATCTATCACACAGTCAATGTAAATAAAACAACATTTTACCTGTGAAAAATATTTTATCAAGTTACAACTTTAATTTTTTTTCTTAGGGCCTCTCTGCATGGTTGTCCTTCAGGTTTTCTATACTTCATCAAATTATTAAGACATCGCATTCAAAAATATACCGATGTCTTAAAAAAAAAATCCAATAACATCGTCAGGAACTTCTATACCAGACTGTTTTAATTCTAAATAAAGATTTTTAAAACAGTTTTTTCCCTCCATGAGAGCTTCCCCGTGTACAACATTAAAAATCTCCCGCATTATTAACAACTGTGAAAAAAACTGACTAGAAGGTGCATGTAATTCCCCAAGCTTAACACATGCTATCCAAGTATCATTCCTTGGCACTTCTTCAGCCTTTTTTCCAAACTCAGGATATTTTACACAAAATTTCTTTACAATATATTCACCAATGTATTTAAGAGCTTCTTCCTCAATTACTCCCCCAATATCTTTCTTTATTTGCTCTCAAAAGGTCTTCTTCCTCGTCTAAAGCATCTTTCTCTAAATCAAAATCTAAATTTCGGAATATCTGCGTTGTTAGGCATATTTCTAACGTTAAGTCCCTTTCGTGATAGATTCATCGTCTTTGGCTGATTCATGATATTTTCCAATGGCGGTGATATTACACTATTAACTTAATACTTTAATTTCCTTTCCGATTAACATTTTTTTTTTGCCGAAATTTAAAGTTCACAGCCTAAACATAGTGCCCATCCATTTGCCTTTGTTCAAGGCAATCTTGATTTAGTGTTTAAGTAAGTAGGTAGTCAATTTCTAGGACTTTCAATACCTAGTAACCTAGACTTTATGTCATCTTTGTAATCGCTTAGTATAAAATAAATTGAGCGAAGAGTAGCATCCACAACGTTAATTCTGTCTTCACGGAAACATGCATGTATCCACTGGTCTATGTATGGTTTTTCTTATGGAAAGCGATGGTATTTTATGTTTGAGCTTTTAGTTTTATCATGTCTATTATAACAGCCAAATACTGCGCAGTTACTTGGCATTATTAGTGACGGAATTAATGAATGAATAAAAGGATAATGGACACAGTGTCTCCTATTGTTTATGTTGCCTCTATATGTAGCTAAGGCAATGGTCCTTTGTTTTGTTTACCCACGTGTGTGAGACGGGGAAGCTTGACGTCACAGTATGGTTGATTCACAGCTTAAGCTGCGCGTTGGCTGACCTGGTATATATAGACCCTGCCTTGATCATACTCTTCTACGGGCCAACCAAGGGAAAGGCCCGTGCCAACAACAAGTGTTGGCTTTAATACCCCAATAACAACATCATACTCTTCCTATCCCTTTTCTCACCCACTGCTTTCACCCATTCACGATCATCCTTGCTATCATCCTGACACTTTTTCTTCTCTTTCTTCACATAACTTTTACCTCTCTTTTCATTTTTCCTATTCCATTTCTGTTCATCCTTACTATGTTTAATTCCCTTATCTTCAATCTCACTATCACTATTACTATTACTATCACTATCACTTCCTTTCCCATTATCACCTACCTTAACCTTCTCTTCCAATAGCAACCCTTTACCTGTAACAGAGGCCACTCCTCCGACTGCGCCTTCACCCATGAAAGTTTTCATCATTCCCATTACTTGCCCCATCATAGCTTCCAATCGTTTTTCCATTCGTTCCTCATTCTCTTGCATCCTTGTCTCAAAACCTTCTTCCACTCTCTGTACAGTTCCCTTTAGCTCCCCAAGTTCCTTATGCATCGCCTCATTCTCAGAATTCAACCTCTCATTCTATACTAGCAACCTCTCGTTCTCAACTATCAACTTCTACTCCCATTCTTTATAATGCCGTAATTCCTCCTCCAAAACCTTAAATTTGCCTTCCATTGCCATGAACTTGTTCTTAAGCCTTAAATCTACTTCCTAATCCAATCAGTCCTTTGTTCAAGAGTCCAGCTTCCAATCCCACCTCGGCAGTCCCTGTTCGAGCGCCAAAATAATGTGGCGGAATGTTGATATACCAACCCCCATACCCTTGAATCTTACTTACTGACAATTGTCTCCTCAACACATAATTTCCTCTTAGGTTATTATAAACTGGACTCTTGGACAGAAGGGAAATTAAAACAAACCATACCCTTAATACTATATTTCTTAAAACTAAAACGCTCAACATAAATAATCCACAATCAAATTATCAAGACAATTAAACTTCACACCAACACCCAAATATGTATGCTTATATATTTATAAGAACAGACACTCGTCCAAAACGAGACAGAGTCTTAATTAATGGCACACTGACACAGCCGTCCACACACTCCAGACCTGTCTTTTACTGCACACAACCACAACTTTGTGGCTAGCAACACACTGTGCGGCAATTTTCCGTAACCACCTCCCTGATTGGGGACCTGGATATTATTATTATTATTATCATCATCATCATCATCATCATCATGCGTAATCTTGATAAACAGACTAGGTCATCAACAGCTGGGCAATTCAAAAGAGCAGTCTAAACAAAATCAATCACAAGCCATGTCATCAACAATAAATCCACTTCCAAAATATAGTCTTTCCACAGGAAGAATCACGGCCTGCCAAAATAAAAAAGAAAAACACTTACGAACACTCCTAGCTAACTAAACTATCGCACTATAATCAAAGATAAATAATAAGTTGTTCTTATCATTCACAATCACGACAAACAAAGATAAACAAAACTAATGGAGAAACGGTTGAAAGCTATGACGGGGCAAGTAATGGGAATGATGAAAACTCAAAAAGAAACTAAACACTTCCTACGCCGGTAAGAAAAATAATAGTAAATCCAGCATTCACACACACAACCGCCTCTATTTGCAGTCAAATCAAAAAGCCATTCACCCAAGACATTCACCGCTGTCGTAACCTAGCTAACAACATAAACAATCTCATTTATACCAACAGTCTTTCTTACAACAAACAATCAATTCTCTCTCTCTGTCTCTCTCTCTCTCTCTCTCTCTCTCTCTCTCTCTCTCTCTCTCTCTCTCTCTCTCTCTCAGGATTTGACCAAAAAAAAAAAAAAAAAATTAATCCTCCGCATCGTTGTTTAGCCACCCCATATTAATCTCCTCTCTCTCTCTCTCTCTCTCTCTCTCTCTCTCTCTCTCTCTCTCTCTCTCTCTCTCTCTCTCTCTCTCTCTCTCTCTCTCTCTCTTATATTTCGCCTTCTCTACAAAAATCTGAAATATAATTATTCTCTGTTGCCCTGATCCATTTTGTCCTTTCTGCATATAGTCAGAACTGTGATTTCCTTTCAAAGCAAACCTTTTTCCAGTTATGAATATTTTAAATTGCTGTCAGATGGTGACAGAATTAGTCACACAGAAGTTAATTTAACGCACCATGCACACGAATATATGGAACCTTTTTATTTACAGATGGTGTATTTGCCAGAAAACTGTTTGATACTGATGATAAATTTACCAAAGAATTGTTTTATGAATTTTGCGAAAAAAGCCCCATCTTCTCCAATTTAAAGCTCGTATTCTTTTTTTTTTTAATGAATAAAGTTTCCTTTCTTGATTGGTGATGAAATATATAATTCTTCCTGTTTCTTGGTAATGTACAGTTTATCGTTGATAATATCATAACCTAAATAATAATAATAATAATAATAATAATAATAATAATAATAATAATAATAATAATAATAATAATTATATATATATATATATATATATATATATATATATATATATATATATATATATATATATATATATATATATATATATATATATATATATATATACGCCTGTGCATAACCCGTTTTTATTTATAAATGTAGGTATAAAAAACAAGGTACACTACTATGTATTAAACTTTTTAAAATTCATCTCTTTGGTTCTTGGGATTTATCCTTAACTGGTGCAATTATCATTTTGAGCCACTTAGAAAACATTGTCAACTTTTTTTTAATTTTTTTTTCTTTTATTCTCTGTAGAAATTTCTCTATTAATCTAGTAATATTTCATATATATGTGAATTGAATTTTATTATAATAATACGTGGAAGCTTATTATTTTTTCATCCTTGGCTCTACTTAACATTTCAACTCTATATTGCATCTATGATTTCCGACTTTCCTATGTTTCACGATTTCTTCTCAAATACTTTGCAGCTCGCGTATTTTGGTGTTTTAAAATCTTCTCTCATAATTTCAGCTTTTGTTTCTGAAAATATAGATACTCGTAGTGCTCCAGCTATCTACAGAATAGTTGCATGTATGGTTTTATTATTTTTACGTTTTCCTTTATAAACAAGCGAACGACAGAACGGTCATTTTGACAAGGAAGAAGCTCTTGACATTTCCTTATCTCTTATAAGGCAGTTTGCCCTCAAATGGATATCCAAAAACTGTATCCGTTTACCAGATATGATATTTTTTTTTTTTTTTTTTTGGGGGGGGGGTAATAATACAGTCTAAATGCAACCTGTGACAGTTATTCAGTTAGCTGCTGAAGCTCTGACATACAATAGAAATGTCATCAAGAACTAAGGACTTACATAATATATTCTGAATCTGTTGATGATTTATACCCTGTGATGAAGATGTCCTCATTGCTAAAAGCTGTAATGATTTTTGTTCCCGATGGTAGTAAGGATGATGCAGTACAAAGTTTTAATGTTTGTTTATGAAAACAATAGTGCAGTCGAATAATAATACTTATTGCATATGTGACTGAGCCTTTGAAATATTTAAAACTTTATCCATAGAAATTTGAGTGGAAATTTTAGGTTATATAAAGTTTAGCATTTTCCAAATTTTGTAATTTTCACACATGATTATGGTGGGGATCTCACAGTTTTTATTTGAATAGATTTGATTTGGATTGCCTGTATTAGAGAATATATAGCTTGTATTGTCTCTATTTCAACTATCATGATAATGTTGAGAATAATCCCACGGGAACAAAGAATTTCAATTCAATACCCATAGTAGTTTCAGCATTGTTTTTGCATTAGGATGGATAAATATGCATTATGTACAAATGACAATGAAATAAGATTTTACTAAAAATCATTTATGCATATGGACATGAAATTTCCACCCCATAACTACAGTAAGGTACTAAACAGTTTTAAACATCATTCAACAATATAGAATTCATGAAAAAAAAAAAAAATTCTCTAAAAAGTATTGTATGAGAATTTACTGAACCTATTTCTCTTCAAAAATGTCAAGGAAACGTTCGGAGAACGTATTGGTCAATGACAGATAACAATATGATGAAATTCATGATGAAGAGCAAAGAACTGAAGTTCCCCTGAAATTGAAATGTGAAGCATGGAACATATCAATTCAAGAAACGGATGCTGCTATATGCCTTATGTATATCTACGTAATTTTTTTAAGGACAGATAGTTGAGATTTAAACTATCCATTTCACTGCATTCTGTTTAATCTTAACCGGTATATGAAGTTTTGAACAGATTGAAAAAAAAATCTTATAGACATAACGGAAATATAGCTATTGCGATTAGTTCTTGAAAAAAAATAATATCCACTCACATAGAATCTGGTCAGAAAGCACGGCGAGTTTGGTTATAAATTCTAGTTAGAGGTTTGTGTAAGTTAGAAATATATGATCATTGGATGATCTCAATCTAGTAAAGAATGATATTGTCCTGCAAATCAAACAGTTTCAGATTCATTCAAGAGTAAAGGAACAAAGATGAGAGTAGTTGATGTATTAAAAGAAGAAAATAATAGTTTTATGTGGTCGATAATTCATAATTGATTGATCATTCCATATGACAACAGTTTGTTAAAAAAGTCTTTTCAGAATCAGTACTATTCACATATTATCAAAGCTATTATATGGTGCATTACAAAAAAAAAAAGAAAAAATTAAAAAAAAATAACATATATACGAGTCAACTTTATGTCATGAACTAAAAGTATCATGCCTCAAATGGATAGGTTTTGAAAAGTAGGAGCTGGATTGTTTGACATTTTCCAACATGAATTAGATGACTTCTGTCCGGAGTTACAGAGTGTACCAACCGTGTGGCACACAATTGTACATAATTATGTTGTATATACTAAGCTTGTATCTGCGCTCTTCCCTCGCACTATAAAGAACCTGAATGATCATGTCTCTGTCAAAGCTCTGCAGGAATTCTTGGGCATGATCAACTATTATCACCATTTTCTGCCAGCCATTGCCGCCACTCTTGCTCCCCTCTACGCCTCCCTCAAGGGCAAGCCAAAGGACCTGAAGTGGGGTCCCCTTCAAGAAGCAGCCTTCTGCAATGCAAAGAAGGCCCTATCAACTGCTGAGGCTCTCACTTTCCCTATCCCACACGCCCCTCTCCCTCTCTCCACCGATGCCAGCGACGTCGCTTTTAGTGCAGTACTCGAGCAGGTGGTCAAAGGCTCGCCCCGCCCATTGGCCTACTTCAGCAGAAAACTGTCCAAGGCAGAATCGGGTTATTCTACCTTCGATCGAGAATTGCTGGCGGTGCACTTGGCTGTCCGTCACTTTCGCCATTTCTTAGAAGGTACGCCCTTCGTCATTCGCACAGACCACATGCCTCGGGTGCACGCCTTCACTCGACAGTCTGACACCTGGTCCGCCCGTCAACGCCGACATCTCTCCGCCGTGGCTGAATACAATTGCACCCTCCTATACGTCCCTGGGAAAATGAATCCGTTGCCGATGCCATGTCAAGAAACACGTTGGCTGCCGTTCAACGGGGATTGGATTACAACGCCCTGGCGGAAGCCCAACAACAGGATCCAGAGTATCAAGCTTGTAGGACTTCCTGCAAGTCCCTCCGTTGGGAAGATTTTCCCCTCGAAGACTCCAACACCACCCTCCTCTGTGACGTCAGTACTGGTAGACCGCGACCTTGGATTCCTGCTCCCATGCGCCGACAGGTGTTTGATTACATTCACGGCCTTTCACTTCCCTCATGCCATTCTACTGCACAGCTGCTGAAGGCAAAGTTCATTTGGCACGGCATTTTTAAGGATGCTAAGGATTGGGTCCACGCCTGTATTTCTTGCCAAACTTCCATAGTACATCGACACACGGATTCAGGAGTGGGCACCTTTCCTCAACCTCAGCGTCGTTTCGCACATATTCATGTCGACGTTGTAGGCCCCCTACCCACATCACAAGGACATCGTTACCTGTTTACCGTCATCGACCGCTCCACTCGTTGGCCTGAAGCCATTCCCATGGAAACTGCAACGTCCGCCTCATGTATATCTGCCTTACTCTCTGGATGGATTTCAAGATTCGGTATCCCTGAGCATATTACTTCTGACAGGGGAACCACTTTCACCTCTTAATTGTGGATGTCATTAGGGAGTCTCCTGGGCATCACCCTATATCAGACAATGGCCTACAACCCCGCTGCCAATGGAATGGTTGAACGTTTTCATCGCACCCTCAAAGCAGCTTTGATGTCCCGCTGCAAGGATTGCAACTGGTTTACTCAACTTCCCTGGGTCATCCTGGGACTAAGGACCACTCCCAAAGACGCCCTCGACATCTCGGCAGCTGAAATGGTGTATGGCGACCCGTTGGTCGTCCCTGCCGAATTTTTTCCTTCTACAACCTCCTCCGATGATCTCCAGCGCATACGTCACATCGTGGGAAAATTTACTCCGTGCCGCCAGACTTACAAGCCCCCAGCGAAGCATCACATACCAACGGACTTGCACTCTGCAACGCACGTCTTCCTGCGCAACGACACTAGCAAGCCACCACTAACGCCCCCTTACACGAGCCCTTTCCTTGTGATCCGACGCAGTCCGAAAGCATTCCTACTAAACATTCGGGGCAAAAAAGACTAGGTCTCCTTTGATCGTCTAAAACCTGCTTATCTTCTGCCAGATGACCCGCCTACAGTTTGCCTCTCTGGATCATGGCGCCCTATTTAACATGTGCAGTATGTCATTTTTAGGGCGGAAGCCATGTACCAATCGTGTGGCACACAATTGTACATAATTCCTTTTGTATATATTATGCTTGTATCTGTGCTCTTCCCTCGTTCTAAAAAGAACCTGAATGATCATGTCTGCGTTTTGCTCTGTAACATTGTTTGTCTCTCGAACCGGTCATGTCCTGTTGCTTTGAGGTTTTGTATATAAAGAAGAGTGTTCCTTAATAAATCTCAGTTGATTGCATCCTGCCTTTGAGTTAACAACTCCTCTCTCGGATCGTCACAAGAGAGAGACTTGGGTTGTTAGCTCGGCCGAACGACCGTCATCTGTTACTTCCCAGGAGATACCCAGATACTCATGGTCTATAGAATTGGCCTTTTTCCCTTTTTCTTTTTTTCTTTTTTTTTCTTTTTGAGCGTAGGATCCCGGCTATGGCCGAATGATCTTCTCTGGTTCTTTCTATAGAGGCCGAAAGTAACATAAGTGCCACTGTTTGGTTAATGTGCCCTCACTACAAACACGCACAAACACAGATAAACACACACACACACACACACACACACACACATATATATATATATATATATATATATATATATATATATATATATAATATATATATATATATATATATATATATATATATATATATATATATATATATATATATATATATATATATATATATATATATATATATATATATATATATATATATATATATATATACATATATATATATATATATATATATATATATATATATATATATATATATATATATATATATATATATATATATATATATATATATATTTATATATATATATATACATATATATATATATATATATATATATATATATATATATATATATATATATATATATATATATATATATATATATATATATATGTAAATATCACCCACGAATGGCATTTAATACCGAATTCTATCTTGGGAAAATATATCCACTTGGAATTCATTCTATGGTAACAGCTTCTGGCCGGGTGGAGATTCGAACCCCCACCTCTGCGGCAGGGTGATATATACATTGATTAAAATCACGTGTGCTTGTGATATATGGTCATTTAAAATAACCACGTATTACAAACTCACGATTCAGCTATCATGGTGGAGATGGGTTTATTTCAAGTCTATGAACAGATTCCTGAATTTGACAGGAATATGTATGGAGATTTGTCTTAAACTTTTATCTCTCTTGATAGCTCACTCGGTAGAGTCACTGTAGGCATAGTTTCCAGCCGCAGAGGTGGGGGTTCGAATCTCCCCCCGGCCAGAAGCTGTTACCATAAAATGAATTCCAAGTGGATATATTTTCCCAAGATAGAATTCGTTATTAAATGCCATTCGTAGGTGATATTTACATTGATTAAAATCACGTGTGCTTGTGATATATATATATATATATATATATATATATATATATATATATATATATATATATATATATATATATATATATATATATATATATATATATATATATATATATATATATATATATATATATATAATAACGGATTTTGAGCAAAGCAAAAATCTATTTTTGGGTGAGGTAGCCATGTCGTCCTGATGGAAGTTCCTATAAGGTAGCTTTCTAGGGTATATTTGACTACAGTGATATTCCCAGAGAATTTTACCATAAGGTATCCAAAATTCTAACTCCTGGAGCGAATATCCATAAATAATCTCACAGGGATATCGTATAATATCAGAGGACGTATTCCGTTTCCAGTGTGTATCTGATGAAGGCAGTAGCGCCCTCTTTATTCCTTGTAGCGATATACGAGGTGGTAGAGATACTGTATTATATGGAGGGGTCAATAAGCCCTTTTACAATAAAAGGAAGGGCGGGTCCATCAGGACGACATGGCTACCTCACCCAAAAATAGATTTTTCGCTTCGCTCAAAATCCGTTTTTTGGGCTCAAGCCATGTCGTCCTGATGGAAGTTTAACAGAGCATTACTGTATCTGTGGATTCCCAATCAGTGTCGTCCTCTCAAGAAAGTATTTTCTGGTCTCTCTAGACCTAGAGACCTATGATGTTACCGTCATACATTATTTCTTCTAAGCACGAACTATGTTAGTGCTTCCTGCCCCCTACAGGGATGAGTCATACTAGATTCTGGAAAGTCTCGAGGTGTATATAAAAACTTATGGATGATAAAATGACAAGTTTGTATATTGGTCTCGCCCTATACATTATAAAGCAAATTTTGTATAAGAGTCGCCAAAGTCAGAATTAATTTTTGACACCTTCCCCAAAGTGACCACTCTTAGTAACTAATGGATAATGGTTGTATCCGCATATAAACAAATTTTGCCTTTTTGCCACCAACCCGTTAGGGTACCACGTCAACCCTTCTAAAGGCATGGTTCTGAAGGCGTAAAGTTATCAAAGTAACATGAAGCCTAGGTAAGCGGAGAGGTGACGAATAATTGGAATGTGCCAGTAAGCGTCAAACAAGTCTAGAGACACAGCATATGCCAAGAATGACTCTAAGTTTTTCTGAGTCCACCTTTGGAACACAAAACAGCCTTCCTTGGAATTTTATGGACTTAGACTTCCGGATTACTCTTTTGACTAAGAGCTTTCGGACATATTCTTCCAGAACGGTGGTTGAGTGTTGGAAGAATTGAGGAAATTGAGGTGGAGGACTGCTCCAGCTCCAACCTAGTCCATTCTTATTTAGGCTGTGGGCCCAAGGATTGAAGGTCCTACTATCCCTAAAAAGCTGTAATCTCCCTCTTACTGGAAGTATCTACTTCTGCTATTGTGAACCGGAGGCCTTGCCTCCTTGACCGCGTCCTCTCCTGGATCCCCTTCCTCTTGAAGGGCGTCTAGAAGAACCTCTGGCTGTTCCTCTGGCTCTCGAACGAAAGGAAGAAGTCTGCTTTTCGAAGGCTGGGTTAAGAACTGGCGACAGTGTCGCCGTTTGTAGAGGTACCAAGTGGTACGTGGTTAGAGGTTGTGCCACCGTCTGAGGCACCGCGGTCACAGGAAGTTGTTGTTGATGTTGCTGTCGGTAGGTTTAGCCGGCCGAGAGGATGGCCTAGGCCCTTAGTCTACTACCTTTTTAATCACTTCATTGGGAAAGAGGTCTTTACCCCAAATACGAGAGAAGATCAGTTTCCTCGGTTCATGCCTCACCGCAACCGAGGCGAACACGACCTCTCCACAGGCTCTCCTAGCTTTAATAAAGCTATAGAAATCCTTCGTAATTGTGGCCAGATGGGTTTTAGCCACAACCATGAACATATCCTGGTTCTTGGGGTCACTTATCATCGATTCTAAGTGTTGTTTGCAATGACATCCTTGCCGCAAGTCTTTCCTTTGTCTCTTGCTCTCTACGCAAGAGAGCCTCCGACAGTTTTGGAAGCACCTCACCGAACTGGCGTTCAGCAATATCAGCTTCTAGTTTCCTGAATGAGAAGGTAAGGTATACGTCCTTCCAGTCTTCTTGGTCCAAGGGCAAGGTCGGAGATAACGGTTTGCACTCCTCTAAGGAGAGCATGGTTTCCCTGACTCCACCGCATTTAAGGTAACCTTATATCTCTTTTCCAAGAAGAGAAAGGCTCTGGTAGGAGAGGCCACAAAGGAGAGAAGCTTCTACTCAAGGCAGGCACCTTTGAGTTAGTGAATCCCCTCTCTTTCATCGAGCTCGATAGTAACGTCTGAGCTTTACTATGGTCAAAAACTATAATCTCCGGCTCCATCTCCTCCTTTAAGGCTGGCTCCTTCCTAAGACAGCCATAGCCAAAATTCCACTTCTTCCAGGGGAATTGCTCACAAGTTTTCTGAGATCACGATCTCCCCGGTTGTCATTGGCATGTGTTCGGCATAACTCCAAGGATTGGTAATCGTGCACAAGGAAAGATCCTTCACGGTGAGCCGCTTCTGGGGCCCATGTTATGCTGCAAGTTCACGTAACTCCAGTTTCATTGCAGCTTCCTTCTCATCATTCTTCCTTTGAATTTGTTAGATCAACTCAACAATGGAAGAAAGAGTCCTTCCCAGTTCATCTGGGATAGCAGACAATGTAGAAGGAACCGGTTCTGGGTCCGGAACCGATGTAACCGACACTTCATCGATTTCTTGCTCTCCTACTTGAGGAGTCTGAAACAGCTCCTCCTCCTGACCTTCTCCTAGAAGGTCCTTCTCAGTAGAATCCGACACCTCCGACATCCTATCGTCCACTTGGATGTCTTGAAGGGCGGCTGAGACTTCAGAATCTACCGGATTCAGGGCAATTGGTATCTCCACCTGAAGCTGGGGGATGATTGCATCAGCCGATGATTTAGGGAAAAGGTAGGCCCTCATCTCCTAATTTGGAAGGTAGGGACCTGAGGTGTTTTTCTAAAAACCCCTCACCCAGAATCGTAACGTTTCCCTGGCAGCATCCCTGTACTCCGTTGTCTTAGGGTCGTCAAAAGCCTCGGTAATCAGGTTAGAACAAACTGTACAAACATGAGCGTCCCAATAGCGGAGAACTCCTTTGGAGGCTGTGCATGCTGCGTGCCTCCTGCAATAATGATGTCCACAGAAGTTCTTACTGCGGACATTACAGAACACACTCCCCCACTTCGGATGGTCCTCCTGTAAAGAGAAGAAAAATCCATGAGTATCAAGTTAAGGCTTTTCACTTATATTGAAACATTTAGCTAATATAGAAAAGCTATAAAAGAAAGAAGGAAAGACATATACTTGTATTTCCTTTTCAGTCAATTGCTGTAACCTCCCAAAATATTAAAACTAAGGTTAATTCTTTACTAGAATACTTTATGTAATTTCCTAAAGAGAAATTTAATGTGTAGTTTTAATATACGGGATTGAAAGAATACAAAAAGAACTCACATTCTATATAGGTACGGTCTCAACAAAAGGCTATACAAGATAACATAAAGTATGATGAAGAACATCAGTGTTATCACAAACTCTGTACAGCAGTTTCTACTAATGCAGTGTGTACTACACTACGAATATAGAAACAACTGTACATCGCATGTTATTGTGCCGGCTGGCAACTACCCCTTTATAGATCAAAGTTATACTATCTTTAACTAATAGGCGGCAGCCTACTGATTCGCGACTGTGTGCCAGCCAGCAATCATTACCAGCCAACGGCTGAAAACACTAAAACCCGGCTGCCGGCCGCCAATCGTAGCGGCCAGTGAATTCGGGCTGTGATTCCACTGCCGGCCGGCAAAGGCAATAAAACCATGTCGCCGACAGAGAGAACCTCTACCTTCCAGGCTGTCGGCTGTCAAGTTGGCAGCCGGGATAGGGGTGCAACACAATAGTCAGAGAAAATGTATGGAAGTAAGGTTATAGGGCGGCATGCCATACTACCTTCCATCAAGAAAGAGTAAACTTATGGAAGGGGAGATTGTAACATTCAGGCTTCCAAAGAATCCATAGTCTACCAGCTCTACCGACCGACATGGAAGGGAGACCAAGGGAGGTCTGGGGTTCACTCTGCAAAGAATAAAGGGTCTCTGCTGGCCGACACGTAGTGCCGGCCGGCAGAGAGCTGAGCCTGTCCTCCATCCTAACCTATACTAGGTATGGAAGTAGGACTACGGCTAAAAGAAAATAAAAAAAAGAGAGGTGGGGAAGGGATAAGGGTCCTAAACACCTCGTTCTAGCAGGAGACACACTCAGCCGTTAGGGAAGCTCATCCTAACCAAGAGTTGTCTATTAGGGAGGAAGATTGGTAATACTTGCTAACCTCCTCCCAACCAGAACAAAGTTAGGTGAATTTATTTTGCCGGGCAACAGATATAACTCATTCTCTAGCCCGAGAAAAACAACACAGGACAGTCTGCTAGGCCACTAGAGGAAGGAATCATCTCGTACAGAATCCTTCCAACATGGACTAGGGAAGCAAAGCTTCCTGTGTCCGCCCCTAACCTAGCAAAGGAGACTCTTCCTTTATGCTAGGAAGAAGCCGACCACAGACTAGAAACTCTGATGTTCTGCCCTAACCCAAAAAACCATTCATTCTAGTTATCAGGTCAGGACAGACATATCCTAGAATAGTTATACCTGAATTATTATACAAATAAAACCACTAGGATTAAGCCAAAGGCTTACAGAGGGAGAGAGGGATTGAACTTAGCCTACGAGAAGAAAAAGAACAATCGCGGATGTGCGAAAGTATACTACTGTACCTAGAATACTAGACTAAGTAAGATGAGAATCGATTACTTAAATCCCGGAAACTCTCTTGTATACAATCTTGAAAAAAACATTCAACAATATCTTCTATAAGATAACACTCGGAAAAAAACTTATACCATGCATGAAAGTACTAGTGCCAGAAGTCTAGGCTACGAGCCTCGCGAAAGGCAGGATCGGTACCGAGACCAGTGTCGAAT
>NW_027171785.1:52500-60000 GCF_036898095.1 Palaemon carinicauda | reverse complement strand
CTTCATGATACATTAAACCTAAAACGCAACTAAGGAATATTAAATCTAATTAAAGGGCCGTTATTCATCCTGTTTTGTATATCCAACCCAAAGTAAAAAAAAATCTGCAACTTATGGATGTTATCAGAAAAGCCTTCAAATTATGATAGGAAAAATCTATTTTTCATTTATTTCTTGGTTGTATTTACACCAATATGCATTACGTGAAACGCATTAAATAAGATAGTGAAACAATCTAGGAAATACAAGTAAACTAACACGTTATATAAACCCTCAGCTCAAGGGTATGTAGGTAATGTTGACTTTATTTTCCTTTACGAAAGTTAAGTATAGTGGTAGAGTAGAGATGAAAGAAATACCAAAATATAAAATTCATAGAACTAGCATCAAGTAAAGGACAGGACCCCTAAAGATACTCAGAAGTTAAATGGTTACCCAAGTGGAACAGGTCGTCTAGTCATGTTCATAGAATGTTTGGTAGCAGGTCTATAAAAAGAAAGTTTGATAACATTTATGAAGTGAGAAAAGGAGAGTGATTGATAAATGGGATTAAAGGGAACAGGGTTGCTGTAAAGAGAGTAGCATCATCTACATATGCAATGAGCGTTTCTTTTTTCTTCTTTTCGCTGAACCACATGAGTATAAAGTTTGTAAAGTAAGTCGCTCAAGATAGTACCGTAAGGAACACCTTATATATTTCTAAAGTTACTATGGTGCCCATCAACAAATACTCTTGGCATTATAATTATCAAAAAAAAAAAAATAAATAAATAAATAAATAAATAAATAAATAAATAAATCTGCCAAAAAAAGACCCACGTACCCTCGTCATCTTTAACACGCCCAAATCAGCAATAAAATCAAGGCCAATCATACGAGGTTCCTGATCCCAATCAAGGGATTATTTAAAAGCCTTGATAATTATAACAAAGGCCTTATGTGCTCTAAGGACTTTGACAAAACAATATATAAAAAATCACGAAATAATTGTCGATGATGATATAAATTTTTTCCTACGCGATATACAGGAATATTATTCTGATTAGCAATCATTTCTCCGAAAAAAAAAATATTGTCAGTATACATGTTTACAACTCTTACTTACGAATTTAGTAGTAACTTTAATATCATTAAAGCATTCTTCATACTGCAGCCTATTTTATTCAAATATTTCAATAAAACAGATCGATGAACCTCATAATGTTCCAGCGTTTGCTAAATATATCATATAATGGATAGTTTGAGTCAAGGATTTGACAACATTAACACTTTTGGGACAATCATTCATGAAAATAAAGTTTGGGAATGACTTGACTTCGCATGTTGTAAAAGATCGTGATTATTTTGAGGATAGAATCCATAAGACAAATCATTTATTGCTTATCTATCTGAAAGAATCAACAACCATCCAACTCTGGTTTAATGAAGATAATTTAAGAAACTTAGAATTTTAAGCTAACTGATAATCCACCTCTCTCTCTCTCTCTCTCTCTCTCTCTCTCTCTCTCTCTCTCTCTCTCTCTCTCTCCTCTCTCTCTCTCTCTCTCTCTCTCTCTCTCTCAGAAAATTACGTAAAATACTCTATCTTTATTTCAAATTCTTATTCTAAGTGTTGAAATAAATCTTTAACTGCAGATTAAAAATAAGAAAAATTAAATACATTCTTAACCTTATTTTAGTATTAGAACCAGAGTGTTAACTAAATACATATTGACAGTTAATGAAAAGAAATAGATAAAAATACGTTACTGTCGTTTCCTAGAAATTCTGGAGCATTGCTACATTAAAAAATTTTAAATACCTAGAAAAATAAATACTATTGCCCTTCGCATCACCAAATTACCTGATAATTTATAAAACTGCCATTGTTAAATACAAGAGAATAAGTGCTTATCTGATCAAATGTCTTGTTGCCTTTTGCGACTAAAACTATATATCCTTATACGACTGGGAGATTGAAATTATGATAATAATTCACGAGTAGTTCTGCATCCGTTTATCACAGATATCTTTACAAAATATTGAACCGGCATATATTGAAGCGACCACGTGTTCACTTCTTGTTTTTAAACTGAGGAAAGTTTTTTGATATTTTCAACTATAAACAAAGCACCGACGCCACCTAATGTGCCCTTTAAAATCTTTGTCATTGGCAATCATATTTCCGAAAATGTGAGGAGGAAAGGCAAAAGCAAAGGCGAACACAAAGAAAAAATTTTATTCCATCGACCCGTTCTAGAGTATGAGAATTACAAATCTATACAAAGATATAAATTTTACACAAATATACAAAAAGAAGAGACCTGTAGATTACAACTACATATCTGTACACATGCTGAATTTAGCAAGTACATATTTAAAGCATAAAAATTCACTGGCAAAGGGAATTATAGATATCGTAAACAACATATTAGATCATTGAAAATTGAGATAGTCTTGGAGCTAAAAAAAGGACATTAGTAAGGTTAATAAACTTTGCAATGTCTTTTTCTATTCTCTAGTACTACTTGTATTGAGGAGCAAATTAAATTTGAACGTGGCAATTCTGCTGTAATAGTAGGCCTTTAGGTATCTCTCTCATACTCTTTTATATTCACAGGACAAATTAAACATAACGATATCCACCCCCAACTTCATTGCTGTTACATAGTCTGCAAGGATGATGGATGTCCTGCCCAGAATATCTTTCGGTTACTACCGGTAGTTTGTGTGTGTCACACCTATATTTACTGCGGTAATTCTTTCTGGTATACCTAAATTCATGATATACTTTCTATGGCCAAATTTAGTTTTAAAAAGTTTATAGTTGCCAGACAATATATTTTTTTCTACTTTTGTATTCCACTGGTTTTCACTCTATCTTTAAGTCTCGTTTCAAAGCTATTTATTACTCACGTGTGATTGAAATTTTCTGGAACCTCCCATATAATTGACATGCTAAAGGAACCAATTATAGTTTTGATTTAATGGATCCATCTAGACTTATACACATAGGCCTCATACAGAATTCTAAAGAAACTATAAAAATATTTGAAAATCTATATTCCTGTCATTTTACAAATCTCAACCAAAATCCAATCATCCGTTTGCAAATAGATTTTTATTATTAATATTATTACTAGCTAAGCTACAACCCTACTTGGAAAAGCAGGATGCTATAATCCCAGAGGGTTCCAACAGGGAAAAAAGCCCAGTGAGGAAATTAAAAAAGGAAAATAGAATATCTCAAGAAGAGCAACAACATGAAAATATATAACTCCTATACAAACTCCAAAAACTCTAACAAAACACGAGGAAGATGAATAAGACAGAAGAGCGTGCTCGAGTGTACCCTCAGGCAAGAGGACTCTAACCCAAGATAGTGAAATACCATGGTACAGAGGCTATGGCACTGCCCAAGACTAGAGAACAATGATTTGATTGTGAAGTGTCCTTCTCCTTGAAGAGCTGCTTACCATAGCTAAAGAGTCTCTTGTACCCTTACCAAGAGGAAAGTGGCCACTGAATAATTAGTGTAGTAAACCCTTGAGTAAAGAAGAATTACAATGTATTTTGTTGTTTTCATGTTCACTCAAAGCTGTTTTTTCCTGAACTTCTTGGGAAATGCTTCAATATGTTCCAGTTTGTGGTAACCCCATATTTCACAACAATAAATCAAAATTGGTATAACAAATGCATCGAATAGATCACATTTAATATCAATTTGCAATGCATGTGTTTTTCATTTATTCATAGCGTATCTAATAATGTTCTACCGGTTTGAATGACTTATTTCTTAATAGCTTCATCAATTTCACCATTTTAATTGAATGTAATACAAGGTAAATATATTGATCTACAATTTCGATACTTTCTTCACTATATTTAATATTCGGAACATTTGTAACGTTTTTTCTAGAAAATACAACTACTTTAGTTTTTCGAACATTAATTCAAAGTTTCCAGGTATCACAATACTCTTTTACTTAATCCAATGGATTTTGTAGTTCCTCTGGGGACTCGGCCATTACAATAGTATCATCGTCATAAAATAAATCATAAGTAGGCAAAAACATTTCCACATCAATACTACTTGATTTTTCATTTATTTCCTTTGCTCACATATCCAACCCATTATACCACCGCCTAAGAAAAGACTCAAAATCATTTAGGTAGATGGTAAAATGTATTGGGGAGAGATTCTCACCGTGCATTACGCTTATGTTACATTATGATTGTGTTTCACATAGGATTTTGCGATTATTATACATATCAAATATGACAGACATAATACTGCCGTTAATGCCATTTCAGAATATTACTTTCCCCAAAAACATCGACCTGTCGACCAAATCTAATGTTCTCTCCTTTTTTCGATGGCTATAGAAATTAACAACTGAATGCAATACAAAAAATATGATCTAGAGTACTATATCCCTCTCTGAACCCAGCAGGCTCCTCACCAATTGGCAAGTGCTTTCCATACAATCAGTTAACCTTTTATTGATACATGCTGTAAGTTTAGCCACTCAGGGTCAGCAGTTTGACATCCCTATAGTTATCTGGGTCGTCAATTGATCCTTTTTTTTCTTTTAAATATAGGTTTTATCATCCCTATGCACTAATAATATGGAACCATGGAGAAGAGCAACATTTATGTTGAAAATTTTGCATATCACATTTAGTACATCAAGGGACAGGTTTTGAGAAACCATTTATAATATCAAAACCACATGCTTTTGTACTATATTTTTTCTTATTAATATAATTTGTATCTCGTCTACCATAAAATCTCTACTAAATTCTTCGTTAACTAACAGGTAAATAATAGCTTGGTAAAAAGTATCAGGGTAATCACTCTCATTAGGTTCTTTAGCAAAATGATATCTAAATATTTTAAGTGCAATTTTAAAAGCTAGCTTACTTCTATCAGTATTCTTTAATAATTCAAAAGAGTCCTTACTTACTCTTTTGGGCAGATTGCTAACATTTCTATGAATTTCTTACTGAAAGATTTATTAGTTTTATTAATTATTTTCTTGTATATTCTGCTCTAGCTTTCAGTCCGTTTCTAGATTCATTTGTTTTGTTTTCTTAGGCCTGTTTTTAACTTTCATATATTCTGTTTTTTTACTACAACGGTGATTGTCAAACCTCGGTTTATTAACCTTTTTGCCATCCCTAGTTTATGTTTATTTCGATAAACTTGTTTTTACAAATGCCAATGTGTTTTTTCAGGGTCTATGCACAATTTTCCTAAATCTTTTATAATATCATCTATAATATTCTGAATTATATTCAAAAGGTTCAGGAATTTAATTTTTGGGCTAATTAGTTAATATCTCTAGTAATAAATGCTTCCACATATTAATTTCTAATGTCATTCGACCATTTTGTTTTAAGTTCTGCATACTCCAAGTCATTCATATTAAGAGTTTCCTTACTATCTACATCTAAATTTTCTCTCTCCTATATTTGCAAACGTAGCACCATAGAGAGGACGGAGTGAGTATCGGACAGACAACTGTCATATTGCTCAACATCAAAATCAATGATGCTACTCATAAGTTTAGGAGAAACAATAAAATACAGCTTTTACATTTGGCAATGAAACAAGTGTAGTCCCTTACACCACTGTCTCCCTAAAGCATGTAAAAGATTGTAATATGTCTTTATCGTGTCATTGTTATTGTATTTACTTAATATCTGTAATGCTACTTTAATTGTTATATTGTGTGACTCTATGAATATTTTATGCCTTATACGACATAAACAGATACCATATTATTATATTAGAGTTTAAATTTCCCTTCCACCGATAATGAACTCTCCCATCATGAACTACGTGAATACTGAAAATACCAACAAAACACGAAGATATATACTTACATGAACAAATAAGCGACCATTCTAGTTATATATCACGCAATTTAGAAATTATGTAGAGTATAGTTCAGTATACTTGAGCTGGCTAAAGGTTCTTGATTAACGTGTCTCACAGCGATTAAACGTCTTTCCACCTTTTATAGATTGATATTTTTTCGTAAACAATGATGATATTTTCAGTCATGCTCCAGATAAATACTTGAATTGAATCCGCATTTAGTATGTTGCATAATTTTTTATCAAAACATGCTAAGATGAAAAATGTTTTTTTTACATTACGCTCTATTCAAATATAACGTAGACGATACCAAGTATATATATATATATATATATATATATATATATATATATATATATATATATATATATATATATATATTATATATATATATATATATATATTCTGTATTATACCATTACTGCTAATATATCTTCAATTATCGATATCAACGTGTTATGAGATATCAATCCGTAAAGGAATAAATATATAAGTTTTGATCTGTGGAAGTGAATTGCCATATGAATGTTTAACGATGATATTATATTTCGGCGCTTTATGTTTTTCTTTTTATTTAATATCCAAGTTAATATGATTCTATAAAAACAAAGATAAGTCTTTTGGAATATCATACGAGTTGGTTTAAAGTACCAAGTATTTTCTATATTATTCTATACCTATACTGAATTTTCGGATAGAAGCCTTAACTGGAAAGTCACGCCAGAATTTGAATGCTTCTTCTCTGCCTAATCCTCATAAATTGATTCACCTTATTTTAACAGATTTGAGAGAGAGAGAGAGAGAGAGAGAGAGAGAGAGAGAGAGAGAGAGAGAGAGAGAGAGAGAGAGAGAGAGAGAGAGAGAGAGAGAGAGAGAGAGAGAGAGAAAGAGAGAGAGAGAGAGAGAGAGAGAGAGAGAGAGAGAGAGATAGTTAAAAAAGTAAATCACACATCTTACGTCTTAACTGTATATAGCACTATGTGTGGGATGGTCATTGGTTGTTTGTATTAAAGGAAGGATATCTGTGCCCCTTCTGATATATCTCATTGTAAGAATTCTTGTACACATATTGCATAGAAACATCGTATTCATAAACGTTTCTCTTCTAAGCATGTGGCCACAAAGGTAGTCATTCCAAATTTTAATGGACAACATTAAGGAACTGGAATAATAGGAGGCCATACATGGATGCCAAAGGGATATCGAAAAACAAGTGTTGGGTATAGGAGGATTTTTGGGGGGTCCTAAGCTTATCTCTACCATTAACTACCTAAACATTAATACTTATATTTTCTTTCAGTATTAATAATATTTTAAATAATTGTCGTTTTATGTTCACTTGAAACTTCTTCTAATATTTTAAATTCTTTAATATGACTAAGAATAGCTTTGTCTGAAACAAAAACATCCTATAAACAAATGTATACTAGCTTGCCTACAAGGTCTAATATGGCAGGACACATTCAAATTGAATAAAGACATATTTAGACAAGGACTTGCCTCCTATTTCGAATGATTCAAGGCATTGCCACATCTGGCACATTCGAGAAATCAAAATAATTAGCTACAAATTTATGACCCAACTTTGAATTTAACAAGGCTTTATCATGTATTATACACAGAATAGAACTAAAAAG
>NW_027171785.1:40000-42500 GCF_036898095.1 Palaemon carinicauda | reverse complement strand
GTGTTTGCAGTTTTTTTTAACAAAATCGCTGGAACTCCATCTGGTCCGGCTGCCGATCCATTTTTAATTTCGTTTATAGCCGTGACAATATCTGCTTCATTAATATCTATATCCGTTAGATATTCGACATTTTCTTCTCTCATTTCTGTTTCATTATTCTCATTCGCAATTCTTGGCGTGAACTCACTCTTATATTTTTCTGCTAATATGTTGCATATTTCCTTTTTTTTCATTCGTTAGCCGTCCTTCAATTCTTAGAGGGCCTATTTCTATTCTCCTTTTATTCATATTTTTTGCATAGGAGTAAAGTACTTTGGGGTTTCTTTTTATATTTTGAAGTGTCCTTTCTTCTAAGTCCCTTTTTTAATTTTCTTTCGACTGTATAATCTTTTGTTCTGCATTTTCTATCTTACATTTTATTTCTCTCATTTTCCACACAATTTTTTCTTTTGCAAGATTTATCTTCCACTTTCTAATTTTCTGAAATAAGATCCTTCTGTCTCTTGGTATGCACGTCTTTTGTTTATTGTTTTTTTTTTCGGTACATATTTTTCAACAATTTTCTCCAGTATTTTGTACAGTATGTCCGTATTTACCTGTATATTATCACTTATAAATACATTTTTCCATTCTTTATTCAGTTCTTCATTTATTTCTGACCATTTTATATTCCTACTGTAAAAGTTATATTTTCCATATCCTTCCCAAAGTTTTGTGCTTTTATTAATTCTGTGATCACTTGCTTTGGAATGAACTATTAATTCTATGACATTGTGGTCTGAAATTTCCGTGTTATACACTGTTATTTCTTTAACATAATTCACCTCATTCACAAATACTAGATCTAGGACATTTTCCTTTCTGGTTGGAAAGTGGTTTATTTGTTGCATATTATGTTCTAATAGCATATCTTGAAGCTTTTCAAACTGCCTCTTATCTTCTGCGCTACTATTACTCTCTTTTTTATATGTATACCTACAACCACTTTCTTCTATCCGTTCTTTCCAACCCACGAAAGGAAAGTTAAAATCTCCGGATAGGAGTATATTCCAGTCTTTATGGTTTCTACATATATCATCTATTTTTTCTATTATTATGTCAAACTCCTTAGTATTTGGGGGTCTGTAAACTACAATATTCACTAGTTTTTCAAATTCAAATTCTACCGCAATCAATTCACATTCTGTGTTGCTGTATTTTTCACAGACTTTTCCTTGATTTATGTCTCTTCCATATATTGCGGTTCCCCCTTGATTCCTATTTTATCTGTCTGATCTATAAGTTTGGAAACCCTTTATCTGGTCATCACTGCCAGTCTCTTGGGAATACCATGTTTCACTTATATTTAATATATCTATTTTTTCAATTTGGGGTAGTTCTTCTAGGAACTCTATTTTCCTTTTAGAGTTACTCGTGACTAAACCCTGTGCATTCATCACTAGTATGGTTTGTGTCTCATTTCCATTATTTAATATTGGTAATAATATGGATTCTCCCATGCTTCCTTCCTGTTCTGATATGATGTTCTTTTCTTCATTTCTCGGAATTCTGCCATTAAAAAATCCAACTTTTCCATAATATTTGTTCTTTCGCCTTCATACTTATTTTTGTGTGTAAACCTGCAATTATCCCCATATCTGTACCAACCCCTGGCATTATATATGCATTCTTTGTAGTTGGGCTCTATTTGTGGAGCTTTAGGTTGAAAGGCCTTTTTTGGTGCATAGTGCAGTATATACGCGGTCAGCTTTTTTGTTTCTTTTTTTGTTTAATTTTTGTTTTTCTTTTCAGTTTGCTGAGTTTTCTTACACTCAGTCATAGTTGCAGGATGCATATATCGACATTTTTTGTTGAAACTGCATCCTTTTCCTTCTTTTAGGGTTTTGCATATTTTTGGATGGAGATCTCTGCATTCGTCTCCATATCTGTCTAAATACGCACATTTACCATATATTTCATAATTATGGCATATCTTTGGATGCTTGTAGTAGCATCTTTCGCCAAATTTGCAATTCCCTCTTTTCAGCCTATTACAGACTATATCTTTCTTTTCTTTTTTTTCTTGTTCTTGCTCTTCCCTAAAAGTATGTAGGTCCGGGTAGAGTGTCTTGGGTCTATTATTTGTTTCCATCTGATAATTTATTTCTTCATAAGTATGTTGTTGGATGGCATCATAAGTTATATCAATGATTTCCTCTGCATCCTTACGCATATCTTGTTCATTTTTCTCTTCTTCTTCTTCTTCTTCTTCTTCTTCTTCTTCTTCTTCAACTAATTGCAGCTTTAGTCTCGACTTAATTATATTTTCTATCCAGACTAAGCATGTTGAGCAGAATACCTTTGTGTCTCTATTTTTTATTTTTTGCTGTATTTCAGCACATGTGGGGTGTGTTGGAACATTACAGGCATTACATTTTCTAATCAGTTGTTGAGGATTATTAATGGAATACCATATCTTACATATATTACACCATTTTGGCATTCTTTTTCCCAATGCATC
>NW_027171785.1:30000-35000 GCF_036898095.1 Palaemon carinicauda | reverse complement strand
AAATGGAGGTACAGGGAACGAGAAAGAGAGGGAGAACAAATCAAAGGAGGATGGAGTGTATCAAGGATGATCTTCGATCATAGGGATTAACCGGTGATGGAGTGTGGGACAGAGGTAGATGGAGAAAGCTGACCAGAACCATCGACCCCACATAGAAGTAGGAAAAGATGTAGACAGAGAAAAAGAAGAAGAAAAATGATAAATCATATAAATATACATAGAGACATTCATGCATACATACTTACTTTGCTTTTATATAGCACTCATATATTCGTATGGGAATGCTTGGGCAGATTGGCATAAGTAAACTTCTTTTTTAAATGTAGCAATTTCCTTTCTCGCCGATGTTAAAGGGATTATATATATATATATATATATATATATATATATATATATATATATATATATATATATATATATATATATATATATATATATATATATCTATATCTATATAAATATATATATATATATATATATATATATATATATATATATATATGCATACACACATAAATATGTCTATATCTATATATATATATATATATATATATATATATATATATATATATATATATATATATATATATATATATATATATATATATATATATATATATATATTATATATATATATATATATATATATATATATATATATATATATATATATATATATATATATAGATAGATACATAGATAGATGGATAGATAGATAAAAAGATATATATATATATATATATATATATATATATATATATATATATATATATATATATATATATATATATGTATGTGTGTGTGTGTGTGTGTGTGTGTGTGTGTGTGTGTGTGTGTGCAGATTGATTTTAAAGAATTGTCTATATTTTACATTTTGTTATTCACCAGGATAATGAAATGAATCCGAATACAACTGGTGAATTTACAGCAAAGCCATATACTTCTATAAGCTTATTAGAGGCATATTGGAAAGCTGATTCACCTGGAGCTAAAGCATCTTCTTTCAGGATAACTGAAAATGTGTTCCGCAATAAGAGAAAACCGGCTACAGAGGATGAAAAGCAAAAACTCCTGGATAAAAGTTGAGAAATGTCTTGATGAGAAGAGGTTGAGATTATTGTTTTTATTAAGTTTATAGCTAAGAGGTTGAGAGACCTTGGCGAGAAGTGGTATATATATATATATATATATATATATATATATATATATATATATATATATATATATATATATATATATATATATATATATATATATATATATATATATATATATATATATATATATAAATATAATATTATGTAAATGCAGTTACTAATTCATGAATACAGCTGCCTCATCGTTTTCATTCCCCCTTTCAAATGAAAATCAAAGATGCAGATAGCAGATTAATAATTCAAATGGTGCTGGTAGAGAGGACTCACCTCTGTTCTCCCTCGTAAGTGAAAATCAAAGGAATACTGTAGATAATATTAATTTAACATATAGTGGCGAAGAGGAGAAGCGTGTGTCATATGTTTCATTGTAATTTAAATAGCAGTTAATAAGTATGTTCTATTTTAACACTCGTAATGTTATGCAATAATTTTCACTGTAATTTTCAAAACTCATTACTATGTTCAATTGATTCTAGAAATATAACGCAAAATGTAAATAAATTTTAGTATAATGTTAAAAACTCATTATTTCTTTCCATAAAATTTCGAATTATAACGCAAGAAACTAATCATCTTTTGTTGCTTACCTTTAAGTATTTGTCTGTGAAGATATCGTATATCGGTTAGCATGTCTTGAGTGTTGTGTACCCTAAAGCTTATGTTGATATATGTGTAATGTATGTTGTAATTAGCCTTTTTTTCCGTAGGTATCCATTTCCTCATCACTGTATCTTCTTTTGTTATACTGGGAGACACGAATGCTAAGTAGAATTTGTGGCCATAGCCAGGAATTTGCAACTATTATCTGAAACCCCATGGGATATCTTCCTTTGGTTCCTTTACAATCGACATGGCCGAAAACTTCCCTCTGTTTTCCAACAATATCTTCAACCAGACATTATGCTTTTCTGTCTAATTTCAGGCTACTCTTCCTCCTGTAATAATAGACTGCTATTATAGCTCTTATTATTTTTGTTTTACTTTTTGCTATTATGTAACCTGTTTTAGGTAAAGGAAAATTCACTATCCACACGCTGGAGCATACCTCCATCCTGTCCCTTGTACGTATATAATACGTGAATAAAAATGTATCTAACCATGTTTACAGTCTTCTTGAAATGTGCTGGGAAGTCAGTAGCGAGTGTGGGTATATATATTTTTTTTTTTTTACCTGACAGGAATGTCCGTCCAGTCCAGTGGGAGAAACCCGCTGCCAGTCTTCCACGTGTATACATGACAAGTCTTCGTATCTACAAATTTTGAAAAAAAGTTCGCAGCAATTTTTCCTCATTTTTCTTTGTTGGTCGCTTGAATGTTTTATATGAAAAAAACCCTTGTTACGTTCTACATCTATACGCATATTTGTATCTGCATACAATATGTCTTGGTCATTTGAATGTTTACGACTTGGTATATCCAATGACCTTCGATGCCAGGAAAGTTCAAAACAATCAAACAACTGTCACATTAAAATGTTTGAAGAAAGTTGGTCGACAATTGTTTTCGGTCACATGAATATGTCTTACGTGAGATCTTTCTGCGTTCTACTTGCAGAGACATGTTTGTACTTCCCTGTGTTCAGGTCACTTGAATATGTAAGATAAGACATGTCTTTCACATTCCAGATTTAAATATAATTTTGTTGTTATTTTTAGACCATATCATTGTGTAAGATACATGTTTGTATTTGAAACTGTTCAGCTCTCTTTATTTGTAAAATATGTGTCATAGCCTTGTCAAATCGAAAAATTTGGGACACTAATTGATATTATGCTTCTAGGGTGCAATGTAGGGAAGATTTTATAATGTTTTTCTATGTGATTTCAGTGGATTAGACGTAAAAGTGTCTTGGCATTTTACAATTTGTGAGTCGAATTTGCTTTCATCTGTTTATAGGAAAATGTATTTCTGTCAGAATAGACTAAGCTTAGCCCATCTAAGAATTTGTAATATCTAAATAAGTTTCTCTTTATATGAATTATTGCTGAAAGGAATTTTGATTATTCAGGTTTATCCAGTTAATATTTTAAATAAAATGTTAAGACCGTACAAAATCTTCCTACACCGAGCGCTTGTATTTTGATATGCCATTAGCACCCATGTATGGCCACCTATGTTCTTTAATTCCTTACCTTGGCCACTAAAAATGTGGCATGACTACTTTTCTGACCATATGTCTCTTGGTATGAGTCTTGCCTTAGAAATAAATGTTTATAAAAACTTGGACTTTATTTTATTTGCGCACAAGAATATCAAAAGGGTCACAGCCATCCTTCATTTATTCCATTATCCCATTGATCATCTCACGAGTATTGCTACGTACAGTTAAAACTTACAGTATGTAATTTACTTATCTCTCTCTCTCTCTCTCTCTCTCTCTCTCTCTCTCTCTCTCTCTCTCTCTCTCTCTCACTACCTGAGATAAGGCGAAGCAGTCTGCAAAAAAATAAGAGAGGAAGTATTCAAAATTAGGCGTTACTCTCCAGCTAGAGTTGTTAACTGAAAAATGTGCTACCTTGGAGTCTATTACGATCAAAAATATTTTTCTTTTCCTCTGAAATGTATTTAACCCAGGATAAAAATGAATAGAGGAATATGTCAGATCAGAATAGAGTATTAACGTTAGACATTCCTATGGTGACTTGATTTAATAAAAAATCTTTTATATTTACTTTTATACTGAAGAATAGCTCATCCCTTCGTTTTTTAATGATTAGTGACATATCATTAGATGGATTTTTTTTTTTTTTTTTTTTTTTTTTTTTTTTTTTTTTTTTTTTTTTTACTGTTGGTCGTCTTGGTGGTTTTATCCTATTTCAGTGTGACATAGCAAATCCGTTATTATTCTTTTCGCCTAATGTTATGTTGGAAAATATGCAAATTGCTAAATGAAATTTTGGTTCAAGTATTTTTCTGGAGTATGACGTAGAAAATGCTGTTTACATAATGCAGCCATCGAATCATGAGGACTACCAATCTAATAAACGTCCCAAGACAATTAATGACAGTAAGTATGATGAATCGAGAACCTTTAACAACCAAGATCCTGGGTAATCACTATATATATATATATATATATATATATATATATATATATATATATATATATATATATATATATATATATATATATATACAGTATACATACATATATATATATATATATATATATATATATATATATATATATATATATATATATATATATATATATATATATATTTATATATATATATATATATATATATATATATATATATATATATATATATATATATATATATATATATATATAAACTTTCAAATTGAGTGACATATCACTACAATGGCCACTTACATGTTAATTTCAGTATATTTCCTCTGTGATGAGGGAGTCCAGTATCAATGCAAGGGAAAGTAAAAGTCTAAGGTACTAATAAAGTATTTATATTTGTTATATAGATCGTCCTGTACTAAAGCCATATAAAGATAAGAGAGTATTACAGCTATTAGAATTTAAATACAACATGAATACATATATTGAAATCTCCTACCTGCATTCCTCCTCACATTTTGGGAAAGTAATTGACCAGTGACAAAGTTCTTAAAAGCAGCCAATAGATGGTGTTGGTACTTTTTTTTATACATATAACTATATGAATATTTTCTCAGTTGGAGAACCAAGAAGTGACCATTTTAATATATACCGTTTTATATCTATAAAGAATATTTGTGATAAAATGATGCCAAAAAACTTATCACATTATTCAAGCATTATGATCTTAATCTCCTAGTCTGATAAGGAATATAATTTTGAGCAATAAAGGTAAAACAGATATAACGGGATAAGCACCTGTTTATTCC
>NW_027171785.1:20000-25000 GCF_036898095.1 Palaemon carinicauda | reverse complement strand
TTTTAGTTCCTCTACTTGCTTCGCATAGTGGCGAAAGAACACTCTGGAAGACTTCCAGCCAGTGTATGAACGGAGATGTTCAAAATCCAAGCAATTAAAGAAATTTAAGAATGAGGCAACTTTCCTCGGATCGTGACCTGCGGGTGTATTGTCAGGATCCGCTCTGCGAATAAAATATGTGATTTTCGCTCTGAGTTGATTCAGAGATAAATTTGAGCCTGATGTTTCTCCCCTGAAAAGTTGACCACCCTTAAAGTCTGAAGTTCTATGAAGATAGACCTTTAGGCATTCTACTGGACATAGAGATGCATCTTCTTTCAGAGGGCAGATTCTCCAGGGACCCCACCTGTTGGTGGGTAACTCATTCTTGGCGAGAAACGTAGGATCCGGAAACAGGTTCAGTTCTTCCCCATCCAGGAACTGAACACGACCTGCCTCTCTCGAGAGGCTACAATCTCACTAACCCTGGCCCCGGACGCGAGTGCAAATTAGGAAAATAACTTTTTGTGTCAAATCCTTTAACGCCCATTCTTCATTGCTCAACAGAGAAGCGAAATGAAGAACTTGTCTAAAGACCATGAAATGGGCTTTGGAGGTGCTGAAGGTCTGAGCCTAGCACAGGCTTTCGGGACTTTATTAAAGATCTCGTTACCTAGGTCAACCTGGAAGGCATATAGAATGGGTCTTGTCAAAGCAGACTTACACGCTGAAATCGTGTTCGCTGCCAACCCTTGACCATGGAGGTGGGGAAAAAAGATAAGCAGAAGTCTGTCAAGATCTCCTGCGGAATCTTCGCCTTGACAAAAGGCCACCCATTTTCTCCAAGATGACTCATATTGCCTTCTAGTAGATTTGCATTTATATTCCTCAATGAAGTCTATACTGGCTTTCGAAATCCCGAAACGCTTTCTCACCGCTAGGGAGAGAAAATCATGAACTGCAGGGTCCGGGTTTTCTGTAATGAAGCGCAGACAGTTGACTTCTGGACTCGCTGAGTCAGAACTGGATCTGGTAGTGGTACAAACTTCAGCTACAGTTCCAATGCCAGGAGGAACCACACGCTGTTCGGCCACTTGTGGGCCACTATTGCCGCTACCCTTTGAAAGATCTCAGTTTGTTGAGGACCCTCAACAGAAGGTTGTGAGGAGGGAACAGATAAATCTTGTACCATCTGTTCCAGTCGAGGGACATCGCGTCCACTGCTTCCGCTAAGGGGTCCTCGTACAGGGCACGTACAGGGGCAACTTCTTGTTGTCTTTCGTCGCAAAGAGGTCTATCTGCAGTTCTGGGACTGATTCAGAATGAAGGAGAATGATCCTGCGTCTAAGGACTATTCCGACTCTATCGGTGTGAACCTGGATAGAGCGTCCGCTGTCACATTGCGGACTCCTTGAAGGTGAACTGCCGACAGGTACCACTTCTTCTTTTCCCCCAATCGGAAGACGGCCAACATCACCTGGTTGAGAGGTGGTGACCTCGATCCTTGTCGATTCAAGTATCTTACGACTACCTCGCTGTCTATTACCACTTTATGTGGAACAAATGACGCGGGGAGACTTTCTTTAAGGTAAGGAGCACTGCCCTAGCTTCTAGAAAGTTTTATGAGAAAGGTCTTGAATAGCCTGGACCAAGTCCCCTGAACTTTTTTCCGATGAGAGTGACCTCCCCATCCCTCCTTTGAGGCGTCTGAGTGAATCGTCACCGACGGGGGAGGTGGCTGAAGAAGAACCTGACTTCTTTAGATGTCTGGCTTGGGACCAAGGCCTGAGAAGAGTACTTAGCCGAAGCGGCTGGTCTTCTCAGATCTCTTCACGCGTTTGATGCATAACTTCTCCAAACTCCGATTGCATCCTTTAGCTGTGCTCTTAGCACTGGGTCTGTCACCGAAGCAAACTGGAGAGAGCGCAGTACTCTCTCCTGCTCGTGTCTTGATATCCTTTCGGAATCTTGAAGTCTCTTGACAGAACCCGCTATCTCCTTCCTTTTCTTCGCTGGGGTGGAGAAACGGTGTGACAAAAGGTCCCAGTGGATCTTAGCCACTGGAACTTTTGAGATGGAGAAAGTCGAGACTTTTTCTGTTGATCTTGAAACCTAGGTACTCTAGGAACTGGATCACTGACTGGAACCTTGCAAGCATTCTGTCTCGGATGCTGCCCACACCAACCAGTCGTCCAGGTAGGCTACTACCTGTATTCCCTTTAGGCGAAATTGTTTGAGAGCTACGCTCGCAAGCTTCGTAAAAATCCTTGGGGCTATGTTTAGCCCGAATGGCATGGCTCCGAAGGCGTATAGTCTTCGCTGTAGCCTGAACCCTAGGTAGGGGGAGAGTCGATGGCTAATTGGAATGTGCCAGTAGGCATCTGACAAGTCTATAGAGACGGAATATGCCCTCTTGGGCAGTAAGGTCCTTATATGTTGCAGTGTTAGCATTTTGAATTTGCAATTCACTATGAACTTGTTAAGTGGCGATAAGTCCAGAATGACTCTGAGCTTTTCCGAGTCTTTCTTGGGAACACAAAACAGCCTCCCTTAGAAATTGATGGGCTTCACCCTTTTTCTCCAACTGTTCTTGAACGTACTCCTCCATAACGGGGGTGGAGTGTTGGAAAAACCGAAGGTACGGGGGTGGAGTGCTGTACCAGCTCCCGCCCAATCCATTCTTGAGTAGGCTGTGGGCCCAGGGATCGAAGGTCCACCGATCCCGAAATTTCAGAAGTCTCCCTCCTACCGGTATCATCTCACTTGGACTGCCGTCCTGAGATCTTGCCTTCCTGACCACGACCACCCCTGAATCCCCTTCCCCTTGAGGGGCGTCTAGACGAGCCTCTGGCTGCTCCTCTAGGCTTTGCTCGGAAGGAAGTAGACTGCCCTTCGAACGCTGGGGTGAATGCCGTGGACTGTGTCGACACGGCCTGGGGTACCCACTGAAAGGTGGTCGGGGTTTGTGCCACGATCTGGGGCACTGGGGGCAATGGCAATTGCAGTTGCTGTTGCTGTCTAAGAGGCTTGGCTGGCCGAGACGGTAGCCTAGTCCTCATAGTCTTCCTCTTTGGTTGAGGACCCTCATCCGGGGAAGACTTTCTTTTGATAGCCAGGTCCCACTTCTGGAGAAGATTTCTATTCTCCAAGATGGCTTTATCAAAAACTTCTTTGACCAAGTCGGTAGGGAAAAAGGTCTTTTCCCCAAATGTTGGAGGAGATTAGTTTCTTTGGCTCGTGCCTCACTGTAGCCGAGGTAAACACGAACTCCCTACAAGCTCTCCTTGCCTTGACGAAGCCATAAAGGTCCTTCGTCACTGTCGCCAGATGAGGCTTGGCCACTACCATGAACATTTCATGGACCTTGGGGTCACTTGCCATTGTCTCGAGAGTAGTCTGAAGAGACATTGAGGTAGTCAGTCTTTCTTTTGTATCGAACTCACTTCGCAAAAGAAAGTCAGACAGCTTAGGGAGGTCCTTGCCGAACTGACGTCCGGCAATATCAGCCTCCAACTTTCCCACTTAGAACGTAAGATGGACGTCCTTCCAATCTTTGTGGTCCATAGGCAGGGCCAGCGACAAGGGTTTACACTCCTCTAGGGAGGGGCAAGACTTGCCGGCCTCATTTGCTTTTAGTACAGCCAGAAACCCTTTCTGTAAAAGGGGGAAGGCTCTAGTAGGCGAGGACACAAAGGAAGGGAGCTTCCTATTCAATGCAGCTACCTTTGAGTTAGAGAAGCCCCTCTCTTTCATCGAAGATGAAAGTAGAGCTTGAGCCTTAGCATGGTCATCACTATGACCTCCTTCGGCTCTGCCTCCTCCTTTGAAGCTGGTTCCTTCCTCAGCCGGACATAACAGTCCGGATATGGTGCCTTGCAGGGCCAGAATTCCACCCTCCAGGGGAACTGAGCCCAGCATATCTGAGATGACGATCTTTCCAGTCGTCATCGACATGTGCTCAGCATACCTCCATGGGTTAGCATCCGAGCACAAAGGAAGGTCTTTCACATTGAGCTTTTCTGGGGCCCATGTGATTCTGCAAGGCACTGCATTCGCAGTTCCATTGCAGCCGCCTTCTCCTGATTCTCCTGCATTTGTTGGATCATTCCAACAATAGAAGAGAGGGCCTGTCCCAGCTCTACTGGGAGACCGGCCGATGTAGAGGGGCTTGAACTTCATCCTGGGCTTCTGCAAGGAGGTCTTCCTCCTGACACCCGTCCACATCAGATATCCTGTCATTTAGCTGGATGTCTTGCATCGCGACCGCGACTTCAGCATCCACCTGGATCTGAACTTTGGGGATCTCCTCTTGAGGCTGGGGAATCACTGCCTCAGCTGATGCCTTAGGGAAAAGATACGCCCTCATCTTCTCACTTGGAAGATAAGGGCCAGAAGTGTACTTTTGGAAGCCCCTTACCCAGGTAAGAAGCTTCTTCCTAGCTATTTAAATGTCTCATTAATCAGGTTAGTGCACACAGTACATACCTGAGGGTCCCAATACCGGAGATCATCCTTGGAGACAGCGTATGCTGCGTGTCTGCTACAAAACTCATGTCCGCAGAGGTTCTTGCTGCTGACATTGCAGAAAGCACTTCCCCACTTCGGAGTGTCCTTCTGTAAAGAGAAGAAATTTCCATGAGTATCAAGTGAACTATGTATCACTGGATATGCATAGTATAGCATAACAATTCAGAAATTAAAGACACACACTTGTGTTTCCCTCACAACCCATTGCTGCAGCCTTCCAGATAATAAAATCAAAATAGTTTATCTCTACTAGAGTAACCAATGCAAAGTTTCCAGAGGAAACAGGTGGAGCTCACACCTAGGCAATGATTTTAAAATCCGGGATAATAGACAGGGAAGAACTCTGCTTCTTGTCTGAAGGCAACAGCAAAGGGCCGTGCAAAAAAACACAATAGTGTTAGAAGATACAGTGCTGTACCTAAACTTTTACTATAGTTTTCTTCTTACTGTATATGCTATACAGAAGAATACTAGTACAGTATAGGAGGATGTGT
>NW_027171785.1:7500-12500 GCF_036898095.1 Palaemon carinicauda | reverse complement strand
TCCCACGGCTGTATCTATTATTTTTTTTTCTCGAATGGATCCCTTTTAAGACTCACATCCATTGCCTCTCCCTTTTAGCGTCCGTAGTTTAAAAACATCATTTAACATCTGAGTTGACTATAATCCAATTAACTTGTAAATGCATCAGATATGACTTTTAATCATGTATAAAAGTTACCGGATAACAAGGGATACCAATATAATCTAAAATGTGCACTTGTCCGCTTATAGACATACTTTTCCATTCCTCGATACGTTGTCGAGAATTAAGACTTGCTCAAAGCACAAGCCACCCATTGAAATACTACTGGTAGAGAGTTATTGGCTGCTTTGACTGGTCAGATAGCACTCTACTGGACCCTTCTTTAGTTAGGGCTCACATATACCAAATATAGTCTGGCCGGTTCCTTACACATTCTCCTCTTTCCTCATACATCTGACTACAATAATATAACCAAAAAATTCTTATTCAATGGAAGGGTTGACTACTACACTGTCATCGTTCAGTGGCTACATTACACTTAGTTTGTGTAGATGAGACTCTTTAGCAGCCCTTCTAGGAGAATCACAGTATAAATCAAACCATTGTTCTCTAGTCCTCGATAGAACAATAGCCTCTGTACCAAGATTTTCCACTGTCTTGGGTTAGAGTTCTCTTGCTTGAAAGTACCTTCAGACACACTTTTCTATATATTTCATTATTTTTCTTCTTCGCTGATGGAAATCTAGGGTTGTAACTTAGTTAATAATAATAATAATAATAATAATAATAATAATAATAATAATAATAATAATAATAATAATAATAATAATATTAATAATAAGGATATGATAATATACGGATACTTGACATATGTCATAGACTATTTTTCCACAATATCATAATATCAATCATCCATTGTTATTGAAGGAATTATTGATGAATGCATGAAATTTGTATTTTGTTATTTTATGAATTTAGATTAAAGTAGTATTTGCTCTCGTATCATTGTGCTCTATAATTGATCAAATGTATTGTTTTATTAATATACTACATTATTTTGTTTTTTATCTTTTTAAAGTTGTGCAATGGTTATGGTGATGACATGGATTAAAACTTCATGTATGCTTCCTACTTTTTATGTACTTTCATATTTTCTTCACCTATGGTATCAATTTCATAATGAAATAGCATATAGTAAATCTAACCTTCATAACAACTATTTGGTTAGTGGAAGCCCTTAAATATCTTGGACAATGATTTATGTCTAGTTGATTTAGGTAGCTTTAATGTATAAAATACTCTGGCATACTATTCTATGTTAGTTCTCTTCCTCTTACTTTGTTAAAGCTTCTGTAGTTTATACAGGAGATATTTTGATGTTACTCTTCTTAAAATGTTTTATTTTTCTATGTCTCCTTTCCTCACTGGGCTATTTTTTCTGTAGGAACCCCTGGCCTTGTAGCATCCGGATTTTTCAACTAAGGTTGCAACTTATCAAATAATAATAATAATAATAATAATAATAATAATAATAATAATAATAATAATAATAATAATAATAATAATTAAATAACTTGTCCTATTTCAATTTTAGTTTTTTGCGGTCTCTTGAATATATATTTGGTGACAAAACTTTTATCATGGTGTATCTTTAGAAATCCGTGAGAGAGAGAGAGAGAGAGAGAGAGAGAGAGAGAGAGAGAGAGAGAGAGAGAGAGAGAGAGAGAGAGAGAGTGTGTGTGTGTGTGTATGCGTGTGTGTGTGTGTGTGTGTGAGTGTGTGTGTGTGTGTGCGTGTGTGTGTGTGTGTGTCAGCTAGCAAGAGGTAGTTAGTGTATTGATTGTTTGTTGTGAGAAAGACTGTTGGTATAAATGAGGTTGTTTATGTTTTTTAGCTAGGTTTGGAAAGTTGTGGATGTCTTGTGTGAATGTAATTTTTTATTTGACTGCAGCCAAAGGCAGTTATGTGGTTTGAGTGCTGGATTTACTTTACATTATTTACCAGCGTGGAAGTATTTAGTTTATTTTGACAGTAAGAACAATTTATTTATCTTTGCTAGGAGTGATTCTGAATAAGAGAAAGTTTATTATTTATCTTTGATTATAGTGCGATAGTTTAATTAGCTAGGAGTGTTCGTAAGTTATTTTTTTCTCATTTGTAAGCCGTAATTCCTCCTTTTGAGATTTTTTTTTTATTACTGATATATAGTTGCTCAACCGTTGATAACCTGGCCTATACGAGATTGTGTTTAGATTGTTTTATTGGATTACTCAAGCATTGATGATCTAGCCTGTGTACTTCGGTTGATGATGATGATGATGATCATGATGAGGAGGAGGATTTCATGATGATGATGATAACGTTCACGACCCAAGTCAATTAGCATAGTTTTGTATTGATATTTATCAGTGTTCCGGTTGTGGTTTTGGGATACAAAAGACTGTTGGCCCTTGCGTGGACGAAGGTATCCACTAGGAAACATATATAATATTTCCGTTTATATTTGTGGTTCAAGTGAATTTTAGTTTTAAATTTTATGTTTTTTTATGGGTTATTTGGATGTGTTTTCTAATTATAGTAGGTTAAGATTGTAGTACTATGTTGTGATTAATATTTTTGGTTGTGTTTAGTTTTAAGAAATATAGTATGAATGTTTTTTTTTTTATGTCTTTTTCGTCTAAGAGTCCAGTTCAAGATAACGTAAGGGGAAAGTTTGTGTTGCGGAGACATTTGGCTGTTTAGTGTGATCAATTGTGTGGGTGTTATTTGTTCAATATAACGCCACATTATTTTGGCAACCGAACAGGGACTGCTGAGGTGGGATTGATAGCTGGACTCTTGGACGAAGGACTGGTAGGATTAAGAGTTAGATTTAAGACTGAAGAAATGAAAAAAATGGAAGAGAGGAACAAGTTATAAATGGAGGAATTGCGGCTGAGTAAGGAGCGTGAGGAGAAATTGTTGCACGAGAATCAGAAGCTGAGTTGAGAGAAGGAGGAGATAAGAAAGGAACTGAAAGCTCTAAAGGGAACTGTAGAGAGAATCGAAGAAGGTTTTGAGATGGGGGATGCAAGAGAATGAAGAACGAATGGAAAAAACAAATGGAAGCTTTGACGGGGCAAGTAATGGGAATGATGGAAACGTTCATTGGTGAGGGTGCAGTCGGAGAAGTCGCTTCTGCTTCAGGTAATGGGTTGATGGTAAAAGAAAATGTTAATGTTAGTGAAAATGGGAAAGGAAGTGATAGTGATAGTAATAGTGATAGGGAAGTTAAAGGGTCTAGGTATAGTAATGATGAACAGAAAGGTGAGAGGAAGGATGAAAGGAAAGGTAAAAGTGATGTGAAGAAAGAGAAGAAAAAGTGTTAGGATGAGAGCGGGGATAATCGTGAATGGGTGAAAGTGGTGAGTAAGATAAGGGCTAGGAAGAGTATGGTCAAGGATAGGAGAATGAGTATGGAACTAGATTTTTTTTTATTCGAATGCGTAAGAAGGAAACAAGAAGGGATTAGGCAGTGGAGATATTAGTGAGAATGGAGATGAGGAGGTACGTAAGACAATGTTTATGAGAGAGGTACCGAGGTGTGAAAGATTTAATGAATATAGCAGCAGGGATGTATATGACTTTTTTAGGGAACATGAAAAGTTCTGTCAGGCTAAGTATGGTGATAGTAAGAGAGTTTTGGCTAAGGAGTTAGGAGAATATTTGTCAGGATATTTGTTGACGATGTATGGTGTGATGACGAGATGTTGAGTATGAAAGAGTAAAGAAGAGAATAATTTAGTAGTTAAAACGTACGGAAGGTAGTGTTAGGTATAAGCGTAAAAATTATATTTTGGGGGCTCGAATGAATGTGTGTGGGGCTATTTCTATGTATGTATGGCGGTTAAAAACGTAAGCAAGGAGAAATAAGGCGATGAAGGAATAAATTAGAATGAGTTAATGAGGAAGTTTTTGGCGACAGTATCTGAGAATGTTGCTGAGTTTATCAATTTGAAACGTAAGGAGTAGATGAGGTGGACGCAAGAGAGATTGACATGGGATGATATACTAGAGGTAGTTGAGGATTATGAGTTAGATAGGTGTTTGAAAGAAAGCAAATATCTGAGTGTAAGAACTGGAATGGAAGAAAGTGTAATAGAGTATTGTAGTTTTAGGGATGCAATTTTGAGAGAGCCAATGAAGATAGCTGATCAGGTAATAGATAGGAGTGGTAGGGCAAGTAAAGGAGGAACTGTGTAAGCAAATGGTAGATTTAGGCAGGGTAATTGACACAATAAGGATAGGAGTGTAAGTGTGCAAGGAGGTATGTTAAATAGTTGTGTACGTGATGGAAAGTGTTATAGGTGTGGAAAGGAAGGTCACAACCAGATTGAATGTAGATGGGTTCTAGGTGCTTGTTGTGGATGTGGTGAGGTAGGGCATAAAACTAGCGAGTGAAAGAAAGAGAAAGGGGCACAAAGAGAGTGTATGTCGTCGTAATTGTATGAACGTGATTTGTGGTAATTATGGTGAGGATGGTCATTATGCTAGAATGTGCAAAGAGCTGTGGGGTAAATGTACTGAATGTGGTTTAAATGGCCATGTAGCTAGAGTATGTAGGAAGAAGTGATTAAGTGAGCCAGGATGTTCGGGAAACTAGAGTGTAAGAGGGTTCAACTGGGTGAGTCCTCCTGTGTGTGTAGAAGGAATGGGATCAATATTCGTGAGAATGGGATGAATAATTGGTTGGAAATAACTGATTATGAACCTAGTATGCATGAAAAGATGGGGCTAGAAAGTAAACAATTAGTGTTAGTTGAATATAAGAAAAAGAGGCGTTAGAAAGTTTTAAGTGAGGAGAAAGTACAAGGGAAATTTACAGGTAAAGGTAGAAATCTGAATATGCATGACAAGGGTGTAAATTTACATGTGAATATGGAAGATATATGTGTTAATAGAGATGAATCATGGCTGAGTGTGAATGATACTCATAGCATGTGTCGCTTTTCCTTAGGTGATGTAAAAGAAATTATGA